>NC_077227.1:707959110-708259110 GCF_027887165.1 Monodelphis domestica
CATCTGAGAAATGAAGTTGAAGAACATTCTAGGCTTGTGCAAATACAGTGAGGTGGGAGATGGCATGTCAAGTGTTTGCTGAGACAGACAGACAGACAGACAGACAGAGACAGAGAGACATAAAGAGAGATGGTTCATCTGAGAAATGAAGTTGAAGGAGAACATTCTAGGCTTGTGCAAATACAGCGAGGTGGGAGATGGCATGTCAAGTGTTTGCTGAGACAGACAGACAGACAGACAGACAGACAGAGACAGAGAGACATAAAGAGAGATGGATCACCTGAGAAATGAAGTTGAAGGAGAACATTCTAGGCTTGTGCAAATACAGAGAGGTGGGAGATGGCATGTCAAGTTTGGCCAGAGCTCATTGTTTGTTTTTTTTTAACCCTTACTTTCTCCCACAACCCCCATCCCTGGGACCCCTACCTCAATCCACACCCCCCTCACCCAGGACTCTTCCTTGGAGTGATTTGAACATTCAAGCATAACCACATGGGGCTCTTGCCCTTTTAGACAGAATCCCAGCTGATCACTCCTTCCTCAATTCCAGTTATTGGAGAGGGTTCGAAGGAGATAAAAGCAACAATCTAGAAATTCTGAGGCATCCAACAATCCTGGGAGGCAGCAGGAAACACTTGGGGTCCTTCGTCTGCTGCCTGGGACCTTCCCCTTGAGCGGAATCAGCAGCCCCCAACCTTCAGTGCCCCGTTACTGGCTGGCTGAGGCACCAGACACTAATGAGAATTTGTTTGAAGTGAATAGAAAGGGAGGAAAAGGGGTTTCCTCCTTTGTTTATATGTCTTCCCTAGTTGTCTGGGGCTGTAGGTGTAAAATCCTTACAAGCAAGCTCATTTGAGTTCATGTGTTCAAATGAGTTCATCATCCCTCCTGCCGCATTCTGGAGCTCGAGAGGGTTATATATACGGTTGGGAGGCTGAGGAGACACTCCTGGGCCACAAATAAGTCCCAAATGCACAAAGGAAGATGTTCTTTTGGATTAGAGTGGAAAGGGAGGATCTGCACGATTGGAGGCCAAGAGTTGAAGGGTTTGCCTGAAGGCGGGGGAATGATCTCTCCTTTCCAGACAGTGACTAGTACAATAAAGAGCCTCATATCCATATTAATAATAATTAGGGGGCAGCTAGGTAGCACAGTGGGTTGAGAGCCAGACCTAGAGAGGGGAAGTCCTGAGTTCAAAACTAGCCTCAGACATTTCCTAGCTGTGTGACCTTGGGTGAGTCACTTAACCCCCACTGTCTAGCCCTTATTGCTCTTTTTCCTTGGAACCAATACACAATATTAATTCTTTTTTTTTTTCACAATATTAATTCTAAGATGGAAGGTAAGGGTTTAAAAAATAAAAGTTCAAAAAGCAGATAGTTATTTATATAATATTCTAAGTTTTTCAAGGCACTGTACATTGTTATCTAATTTAAGCTTCATAATAAATTTTAATTTTAAAAAAATTGTTGGTGTTTAAAATGTAATTTAATAACATTTAAGTCTCATAATAAAACCATGATTATCTCCATCTTTACACTGGGGGAAGCTGGGAGTGAGAGGGGTCTCAGAACTAGCCTGTGAGGTGGGACTTAAACTTGATTCCAAGTCTGGCACTCTGAGGCCTCACGTAGGAGAGTCAGCTGAAGGAACTGAGGCCATTTGTCCTGGAGAAGAAAAGATGCGAGGCAGGAACAAAGGGGCTTCAGGATCAGACTCGGCAGGGAGTGAGGGGGACGAGTGTCGCAGAAATGAGGATTTGGACCCACCTAGGTAAAACCTGGGGAATTCGTTGTACAAGTGGAAGGGGCGGCCCCAGGAAGGAGCGACCACAAGAGGTCTTCAAACAAAGTCCATCAACAATGTTGGGGGGTGGTAGGGGCTGAAGGGGGAGGGGAGGGTCTCTGAGCCCCCCCCCCCCCAGCTCTACAGGGACACTTACTGCTCTTTGCCTTCTCCTGGCACCATCTTTCCCTCTCCAGGCACAATGATCTACCGTGGCAAATACTGAAAAAGTTCAACGGGCAGCTGCAGCCCAAAGAAGCCAACCTGACCCAGCTGGAGGGCACACACACCAACATTCCGAAGCTGAAGGCTGGCTTTGTGGGCGGCCAGGTAGGGGGAAGGAGAGGTGGGCCGTGTGGCTTTCGCCCACCCAGCACATCCTGGGCACACAGGCCCCCCTGGAAATATAGGGGAGAATGGAGGGAAGAACACGGAGAGAGGCTGCTGCCGCGGCAGTCACCAGCTTTGGAAGCAGGAGCTTTGCTCACTGTCCAGTAGGGAGACGTTCCCCAACATCCTTCCAAGCCTTGCCTGTGCCAGCCGCTGGCTCCCTGCCCTGGGCAGCATTGGGCTTGGTTGGACTCTCGGTGTTCTGGGACCGGTCCCCAGCTCCCCCCCTTTCTGGTGGCTCCCGCCCCCGTGTTCTGGCCTCTACTCGAGCCTCCTCCCTCCATCCACCCCCTCAGGCTCCCATTTCTGAATTTTAATCAGAAAAACGATTTTTTCTAATGCGTTGTCCCCCCCCCCCCCCCCCCCCATATTGCCTTCTTAACTCAATGATAATCTGCCTGTCTCCTGAAGGCCGGTAAGGTACACATCACACAGGGAGCTTTTCAGTCACCCTGCCTGGGGGTTGGGGTGGCAGAAGTCTCCTGGGGTTTAGGAGATGGTTCGGGGTCCCCTCTGGCTATCCTAAGGATGGCCCTGGTTCACAGGAAAATCATGGATCCAGGCCGACTGAGGACTGAGCCCAGAGAAAGGCGGTGTGCCCATGCTGGAAGTGCGTGCAGAGGCACTTCTTGGGCCCCTCGACCCTCCTTCCATCAGAGACGAGCAGCCATTCACATCCTCCGTCCCCAAATCCAGCAAGACCCTCACCTTCCTCCCGCCGGCTTCCCCACACCTCCAGTGACCTCTCGGCCTGGAATGAGGGGCCTCTGGGCGTCCCCCGATAGCTCGCCCACCCCTTCTCTTCCTTGCCTTCCAGTTCTGGTCGGCTTACGTACCCTGCGAGACCCAGAACAAGGACGCGGTGAGGAGAACCCTGGAGCAGATGGACCTCATTTCCAGGATGTGCACGATATATCCGGAGACTTTTCTGTGTGCCACCAGCAGCGCAGGTGACGTCTCCCTCCCTCGCCGCCCTCGAGGGCCGCCCAGCCCACCGAGCTGATGAGCTCATCTAGAAATGGCAGCCCGGGAGGGGGAGGCGTGGGGTCCCTCCAACCGCGACCCCTCACCCAGCCCCACCAGGCCCCACGGCACTTTACACCCCGCCTTCCCCTTTCAGACATAGCGCAGGCCTTCCAGGAGAAGAAGGTGGCCAGCCTGATTGGCGTGGAGGGCGGTCACTCCATTGACAGCAGTCTGGGGGTCCTCCGAGCCCTGTACCGCCTGGGCATGCGCTACATGACCCTCACCCACAGCTGCAACACGCCCTGGTAAGAGACCAGCCCCGCTGACCCCAGGGGCCATGTTCGGGTCCTAATTCCTTGTCATTCGTTTTCCAATTAAGGTTTCTCTCTCCTACCTCCCCTCCCCTTCTGACACACTGAGCAGAACTAAAAAGGAGACCCTCAGAGCAAGTGCGTGGCTCGCTTTGCCTTTCACTCTCCGTCCCAACGGAGACGTCTCGGTCAGAGCCCTGCGTGTCTTCGTGGCTCAGGCTCCTGGCTGGGCTTTAGGGCGTGAGGCTGGAGGCCAGACGGAGCTAAGGAATGTGCAGGGCGGCTCCACAAGCTTCAGGCCCCTTCTAGCCTCCCCTCCCCACTCCATTCAAGCCCCAGGTCTTCTGCTGACCCTGAGCAAAGCATTTAGCCAGCAGAAGTCCGCTCGCTGGCTAAATAAGGAACGAGAACGGCCACCCAAGCGCCGGGGAAGCCAGAGGGCCACTCTATGCCCTCTGGGACTCTCTTTGCTGTCTTAGGGCTGACAACTGGCTGGTGGATCGAGGAGATGACAAACCCCAGAGCAACGGCCTATCGACATTTGGAAAAGTAAGCAAAAATGGGTCGGGGTAAGGGGAAATTAAGGGGCCTTATGGGCGAGGGTGCTCTCCTGGGGAGGGATCTGCAGCAGGGCCAAGACAAGAGATCAAAGGGTGTACCAGCCCAGGCTGGGTACCAGAAAAGCCTGGGGCTTGGAGGGCCATCCCTTCCCTCTGCAGGAGGTGGTGAAGGAAATGAATCGCTTGGGCGTGATCATCGATCTGTCCCATGTGTCGGTGGCCACCATGGAGGCTGTGCTGTCCCTGTCCCAAGCCCCTGTGATTTTCAGCCACTCTTCTGCCTATGAGTTGTGTCACCATAAACGGAATGTGCCAGACCATATCCTCCAGCTGGTGGTAAGAAGTGGGAAAGGGCCCTGGGGGGGGATGAGTGAGTGGAACCCCCCACCCAGCCCCAGGCACCACATTCTCCCCGGGGGCCTGCTCTGCGTGGCAGTGAGTTAGAGAATGGACCTAGAGGTAGGAAGACTTGAGTTCAAATCCCTCCTTAGACACTAATTGTCTAAGGGACTGGGCAAGTAGCTTACCCTGTTCTCATCCTGTTTCCTCATTTCCTTTGGAGAGTTCTACCAGCTGTTCCCAACTCTCCCTCACTACACTCAAGGCATGCACACAAACATTTTATTTAGACAGAGACAAAGCTTTGTGAACCTTTAAAGTGAGATATATTAGGAACACTAGGAATTTCAGAAAAGCCCAGCCACCCCAGGTTCCCTGCTCAATGTATAAGTTTAAGAGCCAAAACTGGGGGCAACTGGATGGCTCAATGGATTAAGAGTCTAGAGATGGGAAGTCCTGGGTTCAAATTTGGCATCAGACACTTCCTAGCTATGTGACCCTGGGCAAGTCACTTAACCCCAAATGCCTCCCTTACCACTTCTGCCATGAAACCAACACACGGTATTGATTCTAAGATGAAAGGTAAAGGCTAAAAAAACAAACATTGGGGCCAATATTTCCTAGTCCCTTTCCACTAGGAGATACCACCACTTTATATTTTGGAGTACATTTACACACTGTCTCATTCGATTTTCCCAACAGCCCTATCCTAATACCAGGTAAATGATTAGGTTCGGAGTGGCTAAAATTGCTTGCTTAGTTACCATAGGGGAGCCAGGATGCCCTTTCTTTGGCCAGTCTTCGGTGAGACTTACAGGGGCCAATGGATGAAAATTCAGACTATTCTAAAACAGGGAGACCTCTTAGGAAATGCTGGCTTGGTAACTCTTCCCCTAAAATCTATACCTGCCCTTCTACAATTCAAAATTGGACACATACACAGAGGCCCCTCTTTCTGAATAGAACAAGACGAGAAGTCTGGTGATGGTGAATTTCTACAATGAGTACGTTTCCTGCCAAAAGGAAGCTAATCTGTCTCAAGTAGCAGGTGAGTGTGTCTATAGCTTCCGAGGGCCGGAGAAGGGTGGCCCAGTGGGCCCCAGGTGCCAATGACCCACTCCTACCTCTCCCTGGGCAGATCACCTGGATTATATCAAGAACCTTGCTGGTCCAGGAGCTGTAGGCTTCGGTGGGGACTACGATGGTGTTGATAAGTAAGAATAAGAAAGTTGTCCTGACCCCACAGAAAATAGAATTTGAGAAAAGGTCAAATGACCAAGCTGATGTATCTCCCCCCTCCATTTCCTGCCTGATCTATACCAATCTTACTTCCACTATTCTTCTCCACTGTGACCTCCTTTCTCTCCAAAGGAACCTACCTAGCTAAGCCTAGATTCAAGGCAGAAAAGATATAGAGCTGCCTTTCTCTCCATGGAGGAGTCAAGACTCGGCTGGTTAGAGAAAGATGTTAATGAGATCAAAGTCATAGGAACAATCCCCCTGGTTGGCAATTTAGCAATCTTCCTCCAAACAAAGCTTTTATGCACATATGCCTGATTATAAGGAAACTGGGGGACAAGGGCAGCAAAATAAACACGTCTCCTTTCCTGGAACCAGAAAGTGGGATCCTACATAAGCTTTGGATATGAAAGTGGCAACTCCCATTCTCCCTTCACCCCCAAAGTAGTCATTTCTCCTCCCAGTCTTCCCACAGGGCTACAGGATGTTTCTGCTTACCCAGACCTGATAGCTGAACTTCTTAGGAGAAAATGGACCGAAACAGAAGTGAAAAACGCCTTGGCCAATAACTTGCTTAGGGTCTTTAGAGAGGTGGAGAAGGTAAGACAGGAGCAGTTAAGGGGCAGGGCTGGCCTTTGGGCAAATACTGAATCCCTCTTTCCCCACCCACCTTTTACATCATTCTACTTTTCTTCCAGGTAAGCAGCAATAACATTCTGCCTAATGAGAACGTCATCGAATTTAGCGAGATGGAAAGTAATTGCAGGACCTCCTATGGCTATCCTGACCACAGCCCCCAGCACCAGCCTGGAGCCCTACCAGTGGTTCTCACTCTTCCTCTCCTTTACCTGTGGCTGCTCTGACCTCTCTAGCCCACTGCCACCCCTCAGATTCCCAAGCTACAAGGAGGAGTCAAGCCGGCCACAGGGCTGGCTCTAACCCAAGACCACCAAGAGGGGCCAAACCCATCTCCAAACCAAACTCCACTGGATGTTTCTGCAGACAGGATAATCCCATGAGTGATTCAGGCATTGAACTGCTCCTTCCTCAGCTGTTACCTCAGATATAGCAAAGGGAAGAAACTAACCTATGGACAGCTGGTAAATATGTACACATACACACACAATGGACAAAAAGAAAATTCAATAAAAGCTGCAGTCACTGCCATCTGAAGTACTATAATATGTGCTCTTCTTCACATCACTACCACTGCTAAACTGCAGGAGGAAAAAGCAACTTGACCAAAGGTCAGGAGACAGAAGTTATAACTTGGCTTTCTTCTGACCAGGTGGCCCCCACCATGTCAGTTAATCTCCCCTAGCAATAGTAATAGTAATCCCCTAGAAGATGTAGCTCAAACCTCAGTCTCTCCAAAATGCTCTAAGGATGTATGCTGTTATATAGAGCACTTTATAATTTCCAGAGAATGAGGAGGTAGAGGTGGGGAGTGGCTAGCACTGATTAGGAAATCAGGCAATCTAGGTCCAAAATCCAGGTTTTTCATCTACTCCTGACTTGGATAAGCCATTAAACCTGGGTCTCATCTTCCTGCTCTCTTATGTAGGGATAGTGCCTGTCCTAAATACCTAGGAGTTATAAGGATTAAAGACAAAAAAAAAACCAAAGCAAAGGGACTTAAAAATTATAAAGCACTATACAACTATATGGGTTGGAAAGGGGACATTATAAACTCGTGCCCTCAAAAGAATCTTTTTCAGCCTCAAACCAATCTCCAGGCAATAATCAGCAGCAAAATGCTCTCTCTGAAAACCTATGCTCATTAGCTTCTGATAACCACCTTTCTAGGCTGGAAAACAGATGATTTCAAGCGCGTGACTGCCACTAAAATAAGTGGCTGACCTTGGACAAATGACTTTCCCTTATCTATAAAATAAGTCTCTAAGACTTCTTCTAGCACTAACATTTTAGGCTTCCAGGATGCTATCAAGAGAAGAATCAAGTCCATGTGAAAGCTGACTCTCAGTCCATCTTCAAACTGGATCCATAAGTTGATATACTAAGGTAGAGGAGGGAGTCATACAGAGCCATTAAGGGACTTTTCAAGAACCCCACTTGAGCACTAGGAAGAATGAACCTCAGAATACCCAAGTCTAGTTCTTCATCCTCAGTCAAGTCACGAATGGTTCCGTTCCATTGTTAGAACAAATAGGACATTCCTGGGTCAATCAGTGAGAGACGGCAAAATATCTAAGGGAGCAGTTGTTACCAACACTTAGGCATTGATCATTTTCAAAAGTATTACAGACATTTGCAACATGCACCCCAGGCCAGGGGTTACTGCTAGATGTTTTTAGCTTCCCATTTGGGGTTGGCCCCAAACGTAATAACAAAAAGCTTGTATGCACTATGACACCAACAAAAGGCTGTGAAGCTTCAGGAAAAAGACATCAGGAGGCCCTGGATCCTCTTTCAAATCCTGGCATGCCTTCACCAGAAAGAGCCTCACTGTCTGACATGTTTCCTTCCCCATGAGCACAAGGTTGGCAACTGAGACCTAAAGCAGTCTGATTCTCAAGGGCTTTGGGTTCCAGCCTTCCTAGGCTGTATTTTAGTATCTCCTATATAGTTTCAAGACTAACTGGTGTGTCTTAGAATTGAGGAATTGTCAACATCCTGGCCCCCTTCTCAAACATTAAGCCCTCTTCCAGAGAATTTAATTCTTTCAGGAAGCACATACCAGGCAGTGTTAAAAGGGCAAAACAATATGCTTTCTATCTGGTGGTTTTTCACACAATTCTGACCGTGGTACCTTCATGGCACTGGGCTCAAAATATCCTGGGTATTTTATTTCTTAACCACAGGGAAGATTTGCCAGTGGGGAAAGGGCACCCTCTTGTGGGGCAAAAGTTAATACACACATCAAACTTCTTTCACTGGAAGAATGCCTGGTTCCTGGGTTCCTGGCCTGGAAAGGACCTTGGGGTGTGGTTACAACTAGTGATTGGAAGAATGTCACTTGTTTTAAAGGCCATTTAGAGGTCTACAACCCACTGAGGCTACTGAAATTTCATGTCTTTGCATGTGTTTATCCACTCCTCCCACCTCCTCACTCCTCATTCCCTCGTTATCAATTCACACCAGCTAGTCCAACCCCTTCATTTTGCAGAAAACTGAGGCCCAGAATTGAAGTTACTTGTCCAAAGCCACAGGGAATAAGTGTAATAAGAGCCTTTGTCAAGACACTTGTCAAACTCTTGTCCTTCCACTCTAAATCCAATGCTCTTTCCCTCAAGCTATTGCCCTGTTCTCAGGGAATGTGGAAAACGAATCATCTCCATACCCTAATAAAGCCAGACCATCACTATATTTAAAGGGGAAGAGAAATACTACTTAGCTAAAGTTTGGAATTCCTGTGATCTACATTTTTTTTAATAAAAAAGGGAAGGCAGAACAGAGGGCACTAGGAAGAAAAGACAAGGAGTCCTTGGCAGGAGGTCCCACTCACGTTTGGCACTTCTGGCAAGTATGTGCCTAGTGGGCAGGTGACCTATAGTCCCAATCTACCACTGAACTCATTCCACCTTCCTGGGCTTCAGTTTCTGAAAACTGGGGTTGTTGGATGGTTCCTACAGTCTCCTCCATCATCAGGCTGTCTCAAACTTCTCCATAGGTAAAAGATGGAACTAAATATTCCTTTCCTTTGGAACATTCTCAGTCTATTCTCCCATGATTTTCCTGCACCCTCAAGATAGGAACAAATTGAGAAAGGCCTTCAGCACAAGGGAGTACTCCCAGAAGGCTTAAGATGAGAACAGCCCAGGAGGGGAAGAGTTGGAGAGGTTGTGACCTGGACCTGTGAAGGGTACAACTATCAAGATGACAGATCACATAGCTCCTGTTCCTCTTCAAGATAGCAAATCCTTCATCCTGTTAAAGGGAATCAAGAGGAATTGGACAATTGGCTGTAGCTCAACCCGTTTTCCTTCCCACGTACCCTACATCTTGCTTCCACAGCAATGCACCTCTAACCCAGGGCCCCTCAAGGTAACAAGCTGAATTTTCAGGGATAAGAATATTTACTTAAAATGACATTGTAGGAAATTAATTGTATTGATTTTTTTAAGGCAAATTAGCCTGTTCCTTTGATGAACATAAAAACACACAATATTCTTAGGGGTTGGGTTCTTGTAGGCACCAGTTTCATCAAGTTGTTCAGTGCTGGCAAACCCAGAAGACACCAGATTGTATGGATCTAAAAATAGGATAGAATTCACACTTTTGACACTGCCCCTTTAGCCATTCTAATTCTCTCCTGTGATACTTTATGTTTCATTCCTGAGGGTTGCAGGGTCCATGGAAGGTGTTTCCAAAAGTGAGCAATACTGAGTAGATCACTGAGCTCTTGACTTTCTTCATCCAAGACCAAAGTTCAACAGTGGAAAAAACAGGCAGTCACCACCTCAGGAAGCAAACCTGAAATGTCTGGTTTCCAGTAAATGGCATATGCTCCCATCCAAAAGAGAGAAGGATCTTGGGCCTCTCTCTCAGTCAAGGCTCTGGAAGTTCCAAGCTTTGAAGGAAATCTTTAAAGGTGCCTTTTTATTTACACTGAACCCAGATGCTTCCAAGGCCACAAGGATCAAAGGTAAAAGATCAAAAGTAAAAATATTCAAACATATCTATACACAACTCATAAAAATATATATACAATTCCCTTACTATGCAGCACAGACAATTTGGGACCTACTTATGGGCATCCTTGATGAAAACTGCATTGGAGGGGGAAAAGCTGCCTGTGTATAGGCACAAGGTGATATCTCCAGGTACCAACCTTTCTGAGCATGTGTGTGTGTGTTTTTGTTGTTTCTTTTATTTTGTGGGGGAAGGAGGGAATGCTAAAAGGAGTTATCACAAACTGCCTGTTCCCTCCACGATGACAAGAAATCAAACCAAATAAACAAACAAAAAAACCTGAAGCTTCAAGAAAATGGAGTAAGTTTCAAGGAGATAGAAAACTACTCTGGACTCATATTTTTTTCCTACAGGCCTACAAAGAGCTATTTGGGGGAGAACAATAAATCAAGTATCCCATTATTAACCTCTTTGCTTTTCTACCAATGGTTCAGTTGTCCCTAAAATCTCATCACAACTGTGTCCTAAGTCAACAGCAGATAGGGCTTAGGAGAACTGCCAGTGTGGGGACCAAGAATCATTATTTGCAATGAAAGGAAAAAGAAATAAACTGGCACAAATAAGAGGAAGGCATTATGAACATCCCACAGATAAATGACAATATTCTCCTGAGGCACCCAGGCTGAGGGAATATCAGCTCATGAGATTTCCTAGGTTTGCTTGAGGAGGAATGGGTCCAAGGCAGCACACATTATCATTAGCTACTGATCCAAGGGCAGAGATTCTAATTATAAATCAATCTAATAACTCAATTTTTGGTAGAGTTGAAATGTAAACCATAACACTTCTCTCTAGGAAACTGAAAGGGGATTAAAAAACGATTAAACATCCCAGAATCTTCAGGGACTACAGAAGAACTCCTGAGGCAAGTATCACCCAGGAATTAGTAAGGCTTATATATAGGGTGTTCCAAATGTCCTAGCGCCATCTTAAGCCTTAATAGCTTAAAGATACTGGATTCCAATTGGGGCAGGAACCTAGCAAAATGGACTGAACTAAGCTCAACAGCTTAAAATAGCACTGTGATTTCTGGGATACCTTGTCTATTAGGGATTACCACTATTCATCTGTTTCCTTCAACCTTCCTTCCCCCTCCCCCCCAAGAACAGACTACTTTCTAAAAGCAAAGAAATCAGCTGTTCACTGAAGGACTCCATTTCATGAAGCAGATGAACAAGTAACTGAGAAAACTCAAGCCCCTTGGCAAGTCTGGTGTGGGCTAGGCAAGTCTACACCTTTAACACTAGAGAGAGTTCCTTCTTTAAAGGTCACTCACTGGGAGGGAAGTTTTCAAGGAGGAATGTGATCTGCATACAGGCAGACTCACAAAAATAGGCAACCTATATCACCAAAGGTGACAGAAGTCACTGAGACCCACACAACAACCACTCAGTCACAAGCCCCAGGAACCCTCCTCGATGTGCACATACAAAGTCATTGCCCAAGAAGGTGGGATCTTCTGTCACACAGACTCCGCTGTAGAGTCCCTTTGCTATTTAACCAGACATCTGCAAAAGGAAATCTGCTGGCTGCATTTAGCCTTGGACAAAGGTACCCCACCTCAAACCCTAAAGGGGCTGGTTCAATATTATATGGAAATAGGACCCAGACATGCAATATACTGGAAATGAAGCAATACCTAAGAGCCTAACCACCTAAAATCCCTAAGATAACCAAGTAGTGTTGCATTAAAATCAAGTCAATCTTCTTTTAAGTGTACAGAAAAGAAGCAGATTCCTTTGGAGACGTCAGAATCCAGGCAGCACTGCCTGACCTCCACCAAGAGCAGAGCTGATAACACAAAAGCTGAAGTGATGCAGTGACTTCTTCTTCCCTGTCAACACTTTGGGGGAGGTCCATTGGCATAGAAACAAGGTACAAATGGATCATATGAGTTCGCACCCCACACATGGATCCACACCCAGAGGAAAGGGGAAATTCCAATGCCATCGGAGATTGGTAGGGCAAAGGGTAACAGTGGAAGGAGTTGTTGGCTGCTTGTCTTTGCAGAGGTTGTGGAAGGGTAGGGGGAATGGAGGATACAGCTTCCCTCACACTCCTTTCCAGTGCGTGATCAGTGCAGGGAAAGCAGTCCATCAGGCTGAGGTATAGTTTAATTCCGCAAGGCCGCCAACCTGGGAAAAAAAAGAGGTTCCTCTTTATATGTAGACCCATCAAAGAAATATCTTTGCAACCGTCACCTTAATTTCAAAGATCCAAAGCTCATTCTAGGAAATAATGACCAGGCAACTGGATTAGAAAGAGGTAACCACTTACTACTCTTCTGCCTTGGAACCAATATATGGTATTGACTCCAAGACGGAACATAAGGGTTTAAAAAAAAAGGAAGAGGTAACCAAATAAACTAGGAGCAGGAACCTGGCAAAGTGGGTTTATCTGATGACCAGAAATACATTTGGTCTGTCCCCTTGAATTCTGCTCCCTGTTTGATATATGCAGGTGAATGCAGAAAGAAATGGCAAAGTGGAAAAAAGAATGTAATCAAGAACCAAGTCCTCTCAGGGTAAATGTTCAGCTGTCATTTAGTTGAGTAAATTCAAGATCACATGGCTCAAAGATACTATAAAATAGCATAGGTATCATTTCCTCATAGGTTAAGAAGTCTACTTCTCCTTGTTCTGGAAGCTTTCTCTAATTACTCTAGCATTCTCCCATCTAGGCTACTTACAAAGTAATCAAATGATCTTAATAACATCAAAGGATAATAGAAGCTTGTATTTTCCCTGCTGTACTGCACATGCGGGGAGGTGGACATCTTATCCCTTTCATATATGCCCGAGTTGTCTAGCACAGGGTCAATGATCTGCCTCTGCAAACAAATACTTGCCATTTCTATTCTGTGACTAATGGTCCTTCACCAAGACAGCTAAAACAGGCCATGATCTTGTGGATGTCTGAGCTTTCAGCAATAAGACCTTCCAAGTGGTCTTCTAATTTATCCATAGCCTAGGAACTGAACCCAAGGGACATTCTCCAAAGAGAGCACAACTCCAGTATCTTGCTGCCCAAATGAATAACTAAAATGATCCCACAAAAAAATTTCCAGAATCTACAGGAAGTTGGGGCAGGGGATAAGGAAGGGAAAGAGAGTAAGAAAATTAGGAAAACATACCTTCGAGATAGTTGATCTTCCTGGCTCCTCACAGAGCTCTCTCCTACAGCAGAGGCCCCTTCAGGAAGCTGACTAAGCTGGTCCATGACCTCCAGGCCATTTTCCTCAGCAATCTGCACAATAAGGCTATCCACCTGTTCCTGAGGTGTGGTCAGTGTGGTAGCTGAGCTCATTGAATCCTCCATTACCTAAAGAATGGAGAAAATCAAATGTTGTCTCAAGCAAAATTTAACAAAGGACAAATAGGCAACTCTCCAAGTAAGGTACCATTTATTAACAGAGCACCAGTCATGTTAGTAAATGGGTCTAATAGTCTGCTTCCATTTGTGTCAAAAGATCTGGAGAGAGGACTCATTGGACTTTTTAACCCTATGTGTGTCTTTCTTCTGATTGGCCTGACTGGATAGCCTTTTTGTACTTCCCCTGGCAAATATAAGGCAATCCTGATTAAAGGACATTTTAATGAGGAGGAGGGTCAATAGTTCTCAGCTCCTCCCTATTCTTCAAGGTTGGGGAAGACGCCAAATCCTATCTGCAGCTAGGGAAAGCAGGCTGGCTTTCAGATTTCAGATCACACCCCTAACACTCAAGGGACACTTGCTGCTCCAAGAGACATAGCTACCTCCAACAATCTTGGCCAGAAAAACATAGGCCATTTCAATCAGGATTTTACTGGCTTAATCTTCCTCCTTTGTAAACCAGTTCACCCCCAAATTTGGTCAGAAGAGGAAAGGACACAAGAATCATCCTCTAGGAAAGGCCCAGCTCCATCTGGCTTCTATATGCGCAGTAAACAAAAGCAAGCAGTCCCTGCCCAGGCAGATGCATTGTACCGTACCCCATTTCTCTGAAGAGGATCTGAGGAAATAGATGGATTCACAGAAAGATGTTGTTTATTAAATAATATGACAAAATATTAATTTTCCTCACTGGCAAAAAACAGGAAGGATTCTATTACACTGAAGGCATAGAATCTGGACCTTAAAAAGTATCCAATTCAAACTCATTTTATATAGACAGCAGCTAAGAAGAAAGATCATATTCTCTGCTCATCCACACATCAAGAACTCTGTCCTCATCTAACTTACCTCTCAAAACTTCACTGCATCATATACATTTGCTTCAGGCTCTAAGGAAAAGGTAAATCTCCTTGTCAATATCAACTCTTTTACTCAGATCTTTGATACCATCTCCTTACCTACTCCAACCTCTCCCCCCCCACTAATATTCCTTTGTGCTGAATTATTATTCATCTTTTGCTCACTAAGTGTAGACATCTCCTAAGTTTCCATCCTGGACCTTTCTCTCTCCACAATTGCTCTCTTCATTAGTTCCTATGGGTTAAATTATCACCCTTATGCAATGACTCCCAAATCCATATTTCCAGTTCTAAAGGTTAGAAAGCTACACTTCAGTGTCCCATTGGCAACTTAAAACTTGAGTATATCCAAAATGGAGTTATACTTCTGCTAAACTCACCCTTACTTCCACCTTCTCCTTCTATTAAAAACACTATTATTCTTTTAGTCGCCCAGGCTGACAATCATTCTTGATTATTCCTTCTACCTCATTTCCCAGTCAATCAGCTATCAAGACTTATTGATCTTACTCCCAATATCATCCCTCATTTTCTCTTTTCTCTTCTTGGGTTTTCTACCATGGTTTAGACCTTTGTCATCCCTCACCCTCTAAAACAGCTTCTTAACTGGTTTTACTGCTTCTAGTCTCTCCCTTCTCCAATCCATCCTCTAATCAGTCACTAAAATTATCTATAATGGCTGAATCATTCTCAGTGGCTCCCTACTGACTCTATGATAAAACAGAAAGCTCTCAGTCTGATATTTAAAACATTACCAAATCTAACTCCATTTATCTTTCCAAATTTATCTCACATCACTCTCCATGATACTCTCCATTGTAGATACACCAGTCATTCTTTAATTTAACTCCAATTGGCTAGCCCTTACCACTCTTTCTCGTGTCCTGGAACCAATATTTAGTAATAATTCTAAGACAAAAGATAAAGCTTTTAAAATGTTTAAATAAATTAAATTAAAAAAAAATAAATGTATGCACCTGAAATGAACTCTCCTCCCCACACCTACACCTTCCCACTCCCCCACCCCCATCTCACCAATTTCCTTTAAGGATCAGGTTCAAGAGTCACTTCCTAAGTAAAGACTCTCACCTCTCGACAGATTGTCCCTCAATCATCTTGTACTGTTATCTATATACTGTAAGGGTTAAATGGTAGGAGTTGGACAAAAGTAAGGAGAGCAGTTAAATAAAATACTTAGTTTAATTTGAGAAGCGGTACAGATAGAAATAGAAAAACAGGAAAGAAAGATTATTATTCTAATACCCTATGACTATACCTAAATTTCTAATACTATCTAAAGTTTCTAAAACCCTACTTCTGTGTTCTGAAGACAGGTTCTTCTTACCTGGCAAGACCAGGCCTATCTAACCTACACTATCTAAAATTTACTTACTAACTACCTATCTTCCTACATAATCAGATATTCACCATCCACAAACTCCTTCAATCCGTTTCTATCACTCAGTTGTCAGTAGTCAACTGCCAGTAGCAGAGACAGGCCTCCTGCTCTCTTGAGATCCAGAGGCAAAAGGATCCCAACTGCTAGTGCTCCTTCCTTATCTCTCCCCTTGTCTCCCTGATAACGGAATCTTCAGCTCTGCTCACTGACCCCTGTCAGTTCTGCTTTACTTAGAAATCTTGCTCTCTTGCCTCTTAAAGAGACAGAGGGAGAGATTAGGAAAATCCTTTTAACATATCCCCCAGAGATCCTTTGGGAGACTAGTCGACCTAATGGATGTTTCAAACATAACTATCTTACATTCTATATCCCTAGTCAAAGTTGCCTATACTATTAATTCTTTCTAATAGAGAACTATACTAATATGAGAAACAGGGAGAAATAAAGACTTTGAAAGGAAGAAAGCAAGTCTCAAATTACTAATTACAAATAATTAGTTACAAAATTATAACTAGTTACAAAAAACAAAATCCTGACTAAACAGAAATAAGAACCTAGGGGGAAGCTGGGTAGCTCAGTGGATTGAGAGCCAGGCCTAGAGACGGAAGGTCCTAGGTTCAAATCTGGTCTCAGACACTTCCCAGCTGTGTGACCCTGGGCAAGTCACTTAACCCCCATTGCCTAGCCCTTACCACTCTTCTGCCTTGGCAGAAGGTAAGGGTTTAAAAAAAAAATAGAAAGAAAGAAGAACCTAAAGATTTTAACCCAAATTCAACTTATAATTATGTACAAAAAAATATACAAAAATATTTGTAATGTCCAGTCTTTGGCATTGTAATGAAATCTATTTGCAGATGTTCAAAAGGTGTGTAAGTCAAAAGATTTTCTGCAAAAAGCGGAAAAGGTTATATGCTTGGCAGGTTCAGTAGGCTACACACACTTTAGAGGCGGTTAGTTTTGCCAAGGGCTATACATACTTTTTTCACAAAGTCTATGATGTCTTGGGTTCCAAAATGACCACTTTTATGGATAGATTGACAGATTTGATGATAAAAAATTCTAGGGAGTAATGGTTTTCCTTCAGATACCACTCATACACCATTAATCTCTTTTGTCTTGCAGTTTTGTTTCTTTTTTTTAATTTCTTTTTCATTATATGAAAGGGCTAAATCTGAGTCTGTGATAATTGCCAAATTTAAGATTCAGGGCCTTCTATAGCAGCAAGTTTTGTGGCAGCATCTGCCCATGGTTTCCTCTAGAGACAGGGTTAGTTCCACCTATATAGGCAGAGCAATGTACAACAGTCAGGGTTTCAGGTAGTTAGAGAGCAGAAAGAACCTCATTGATGATTTTAGCATTTGCGATAGTTTTGCCAGCTGTTAAAAATCTCCCATTATGGGGGGGGGGGGGAGGAGGGGGGCAGCTGGGTAGCTCAATGGATTAAGAACCAGGCCTAGAGACAGAAGGTCCTAGGTTCAAATCTGGCCTCAGACACTTCCCAGCTGTGTGACCCTGGGTGGAAATCACTTAACCCCCATTGCCTAGCCCTTACCACTCTTCTGCCAGAAGGTAAGGGTTGAAAAAAAAAATCTCCATTGAAGCCAAAGTGTACCAACAGCATGACATATTCCAAAGGCATATTTCAAGTCAGTGTTGACTGTTGTTTCTTGTCTCTTGAGATTACACAGGCATGTTTCAAAACTACTAATTCTGTACCTTGAGCACTTATGGTAGTGAAGCTGACCACAGAGTCACAAATTCTGTGACAACAGCTGCTCCAGTGTAATGTATACTAATCCTCATAAAGGAAGAACCATCTGTAAACAAAACTAGGTCTGCATTTTCCAAAGGAGTGTGTAGGTGATTATCACGAGGTTTTTCTGCCATGGACACTAATGATTCACAACTATGCAATGGTTCTCCTGTGATTGGTAAATCTGGAATCAAGGTGGCAGGGTTGAGTGTTGTGCAGCATTTTAAAGTGATGTTTTCACTGCCTAATAAAGTTATTTCATATCCTGTAAGTCTTTGTTCAGAGAATGCCTGTGTTCTATGCCTTAGCAGCAATGCTTCAACTTCACGAGGATACATTATCATTAGTGGGTAATCCAATACTAAATCCACAGATTTTGTTACTAGTGTGAATCTTAAAAATTCTCAGACCCTACTTCAGGACACTTGGTTAAGACCATTCCCCATTTTAAACAATGAAGGGACTTAGTCAGGAATGTGAGAACTCTACTCCACCCATACTTAAGCATACTTTAGGGGAAGATAAAGTTGTAAACTCTTTACTGAACAATGAAAAAGTACTTAACTCATACTTATAGTAAAGCAAAAACCTTAAGCTAATTCTATTTTTAGATCTAATACAAAAAGGTGCTAAGTACCTATGAAGGTCAAATTAATCACTAAAAGGTCAAGCCACTTGCAAACTTGCAAGGGGCAAAGAGGTGTTGTAACAGTCCACACCTGTGTATGCACAAGGGAAATAATTTATCTGTAAGGATTGTCTTAGGAAAGCCCATGTCCTGCGCATAGCAAAAAAGGCATTGACCTTTGATCCCAGCATTTCTAAGGTTTAGGCACGAACTCAGGTTTCTTTGTGCTCACCTGGCTGAGATAAACTACGCCTCTGCCTTGTCATAATTTGCAACTGAACCAATGGCAATCCACTGTGTATTCATTAATATGTATTACATACATTTGCATCTCAATACCAATAAATATGAGCGGAGCACAGCAAGCCGGCCCTTATTACCTTTCACCTGTCTCTGTCTTTCCTGGAGCTTGGCCTCTGGTCAAGAATCAGCTTCTCTCATGGAATTTCCTTTATTTCTGTGAATCACCTCTCTTTCTTAATCTCCTACCCTCTAGCCGGAATGATCCATGATTAGAGTCCTCGGCTCTAAGGGATTGTGGCTTTTCTCTCAGCTAATCTCTAAACTCATTGCTTACTCTGTGTGTTGATTTAAAGTTACCTAACTGTTTCATGTCTTTGTGAAAGTTAAGTAGCTGGAGCTTGATCTGTGTAGCTCGATTATTAAAAATATTGTGTGGGTGTCTGCCTCCTTCTTATCCATCCCCTTGGCTTCCGTCCCTTTCCCCTCCAAGGTCAACCTTCTATCTTTCCTTCCCTGTGAGGGCTGCGGGCAAGCCCCCCCAACAGGTATGAACTTACTCAGAAGTTTTAGTCTACTCAGGTGTGAATTACTCAAAAGTTTAGTCTACTCAGGTGTGAATTAAGAATGGTCATTCCTTTGGAAAACATCTACTGTGATTGGTAGATGTGAGAACTTATGGGAAGTGACATAGGAGAAAATTCTCTTTAAAAGGAACTCTCTCTGAGAAAAATGGGTGGCTGGCTGAAAATTCAGTTTGCCAAAGCTGAATTGGAGCTCGGACTAGTTGGAGTAGCTGGGTCTCTCTGAACACTAGAATCTTGCTTGGGACAAATCTTGTGGTGAGTGGATTAAAGACTGACTGATCTCTCTTAGGGCTTGGGCCAAGGCTGGCCTAGGCTGCCCTGGGCTGGCCTACCCCTTTTCTCATTATTTCCTCTTACTCTCTCTCTCCCTTTCATTAATTCCTTAATTTGTATTAATTAAAATCTCCATAAAAACCCAGCTGACTTGGGTATATTTCATATTTGGGAATTTTTCCCTGGAAACCACTTTATATTTGATTTAACTCAAGACAATATCTTGAAACCAAATTTCCGAGGTCACAGTTTATGCCAAATCTCTCTTTTAAATGTTACACTAGCAAAGATGGTCCAGCTACACCTCTAAGACATGGTGGTGTTCCTGAAGCTATTGGGTCTAGTTGAGCCAAATAATATGCAATTGAATGTTGAACAGTTCCTAAAGCTTGTTTTAAAACACCTGAAGCTACTTCTTTCCATTCATGTACATGAAGAGTGAATTTTTTTTTGTAACCTGGATGCCTAGAGCAAGGGCAGACAGGATAGCCTGTTTTAATTTAGTAAGCACTGCTAGGTATTCTACATCCAACCTAAGTGGTTTAGTGATTGCATCTTTTGTCAATGTTATAAGGGGTTTGGTGATTTCCCCTAGCAAAGAATCCAATGCCTGCAAAATTCTGTTGTTCACAAAATTGCTCTCAATTGTCTTTTAATGGATGGAGCACTCAAGTTTTGGTTACCTTCAATATGCTTAGGGGAAATGAAATGGGTATCATCAGCTAAAACAAATCCTAAATACTCCACTTTGGGGAGACACCATTGAACTTTTGCCTTTGAGATCTTGTGTTCTCTCATATAATTCCAACAGGAGATATTTGCTATCTTCTTGGCATGCTGTGACATTTGGTGAGACTATAAGGATGATATTAGAAAATAAGTGTTGTTTTATTAGTTTAGAGATAAATAGAGTGGCTGGCTTGAGAAAGAATTGGTGTTTGAGGCAAAGCTGAGAGAGCATGTCAATTTCAAATGCTGAAAGTTATAACCATTTTTCTGTTTCAGTTGCTCTTGCTGGCAGTTGGGAGTTGGTCTCTGGCAGTTGGCAGAGACAACACACTCACAGAGACTCTCTCCCAGGCCTGAAGGAGGTAACACCTTTGCCTCTCTCTCTGTCTGAGGGAAAGATCTGAAGGAGTTCAATGTTTTCCTTTCCCAACTTGGGAAACACAATTGAATATCTATAGATTATCTATATAGATCTATAGATATAATATCTATAGATTGTTTAACTCTGAGAAGACCAAAGAAAAACATGATCTTTGGTCTGAACTCTGAGTCTGTTAAGTCTGAGTCTTAACATGATTCTTGTTGAGACTCAACCAGCTAACTTTTGTTATTTTATAACTGTAAGGCAAAGTTAAGAATTATAAGGATAATAGTGGTAATTTTATTTAAAATAGTATAAATTCGGGTTAGTCAGATCAGGGAAGATTAGTGTAGCCTGTGAAAAACAGGAGAAGCACTTCCTTATGGAACCAGGGAGTTTATTTGAATGGAATCCCTTAGAATTAGAAATTCTTATTATCCTTATATATTTCAATAAATATTTTATTTTTTATAAGTCTCTTTATTATCCTTGCACCTGGCCCTGAAGGTAAGTTCACATTTGAACTTCACTTTATCACTGAAGATACTTTTGATTACATCTATCAAAAGTATATGAACAGTTTTGAACCTGCATTGGCATAGTTATCTATTTTTATAACTCGCCATTATTATTTTTACAAGGCCAAGAACAAATTAACTAAAGTGTATTTTCAGGAATCTTCATGAATTGGTATTTTTAAAAAAAGGAGGAACACAAATCTATTACTGTGAAATAGCAGTGCTAGGAATAGAGGAAAAAATGGTTGATGAACTTGGAACAACAGGGTGTCTTTTGATGACATGATTATTAACAGCCCTTAAATCTGTGAATCTTAAAATTTCTCAGACTTCTGAATCTTGAAAATTCTCAGACTCTACCTTAGAACATTTGGTTAGGACCATTCCCCATTTTAAAACAATGAAGGGACTTTGGTCAGGAATGTGGGAACTCTAACATTACTCCACCCATACTTAGGCATACTTTAGGGGAAGATAAAGTTGTAAAATCCTGATTGAACAATAAAAAGTCCCCAATCCATACTTAAAGTGAAGCAAGAACCCTTAAGCTAGGTCTATTTTTAGATCTAATACAAAGAGGTGCTAAGTACCTATGAAGATCAAATTAATCAGGCAACTTGCAAAGGACAAGATTAGTCTACTTGGGTGTGAATTACTCAAAAGTTTTAGTCTACTCAGGTGTGAATTAAGAATGGTCATTCCTTTGGAAAATGTCTACTGTGATTGGTAGTCGTAGAAATTTAGGGGAGGTGACAGAGGAGAAAATTTTCTTTAAAAGGAAGGAGGGGAGGGCTCTGGAATTAATTCAGCTTTGATAGCTGAGTTGGAGCTCGGACTAGTTGGAGTAGCTGGATCTCTCTGAACACTGGAATTTTGCTTGGAAGGATCTTGTGGTGAGTTGATAAAAGACTGACTAGTCTCTCTCTTAATGCTCAGGCCTAGGCCATGATGGCCTAGGCTGTTCATACTATATTTCTCCTATTCTCTCTCCTTTTCCTTAATTCCTTTATTTGTATTAATTAAAATATCCATAAAAACCCAGCTGACTTGGGTATTTCATATTTGAGAATTTTTCCCATGGCGACCACTTTATTTTTAATATAAAACCAAGACACTAAAAATTATCTTTACAGTTTTGGATATTCAGAGTCTTGAAACCATATTTTCACGGTCACAGTTTATGGCAATCACTCTTGGCTGTAACAGTTTATGGCGACCACGAAGGGACCCGCACCCTCAATCTTCTGATGAAATCTCTTTCCTTTCTCTCTTTATTACTTGCATTGTCAGTCAGTTTTTTTAAACATGCTAACTCGGCTTCAAAACACAGCTGCAAGAGCGGGTGAGTAAAAAACATTTTTGATTTCTCCTTAAATTAAATAGAATACAGCTGTTTTAAATCTTAGCAACAGGGCCATAAGGTCCTGACTAGGAGAGCTGTTTCTAAATCCCATTCCTTTAGGGAACAACTGCCTAAATTAGGATTAAGGGAAACCTGGGAAAAGTTTTGGCCTTGTCCTGCTTCCCATGTGTTTATTTTAGAAATATGTGGATATAGCCAGTTCACAACTTACTTAACAACTGGCTATTCACTCCATGACCAACCTTGTAAAATTCGCATTCTTTGCCTCTCTGAAATTTCTCATACTATGGGGCTTATGGCAAAGTATAATCAACACACTACTCCCCCTTGGGATTTTGATTGTTATAGCTGTAATATTGTATTTCCTTACAAAACCCACTTCTCAGTCAAACCAACCGAGTGTTCCTCCTACTACTCAACAAAATGCAGAACTAAATACTCGGCTTGAGCTTATAGAGGAAAGGGAGATTGTAGCTTTTATGAGAAACATTAAGAGAGTTAAGAACATTATCAGAATCTCTGTCCCACCCTGCTCTGGAAACTAACCCTCCTAACCAACCCACCCCTCCTCCTGCCCCTCGGCCTCAGGAAACCCTACTTCTAACCAACCTACTCCTCTCCCTGCCCATGCTTCCCATCCCACACCCTCCACTCTGAGTTCACAACCTGCCCATGCTTCCAATCCCATACCGCTCCACTCCACTCACACCCCACCCATGCTTCTGACCCTACCACCTCCACCCTGAGTTCACACCCCACCCGTACTGATCATTCTAATGCTTCACACCCTACTCATTCCTCCAACCTTAACACCTCTGTATCCTTTCACCCTTCTTCCTTTGCCCCTCCTTCCCACTCTGCCCAATTCAATTCCCATATCCCTCCTACCTCTGATCTTTCTGGCACTATGGGACAACAACAAACCCTCTCCCTCAATGTGCCCAACCCTTCTTTTTCTCATACCTACCCTATTGAGAATAGATTAAGAAGCCTAGAAACAGGAGTACCAAATAATTCAGATAGGTTTTTCCTTTAAGGGAAGTACCCACTGTTAATAAAAAAGGAAACTTGGTATCTGTAAGACATCATACACCTTTTAGCCCTGAAGATTTAAATAAATTGAAGGAAGATATGCCATCATTTGAGGAAGAACCAATAGTAATTATAAAAAAATTAGAGAACATATTCAGAACTTTTGACCCTACTTGGATGGATGTTGAGAATTTATTAGAGACATTTTTAACAAAAAGAGAAAAAAAATATCATCTCTCTAGCTAATCAGAAGCGAGGTAGAAAAGGACGTTATTGGCCAACTGAAGATCCACATTGGAACCCCAATGTTGAACTAGATCACACAAAACTCAACCAGGCCAGAGAAGCATTATTGACAGCCATGAGAGCTTGCTCTGATAGACCTGAAAAATGGTCAAAATTTGAAAGTACTTGACAAGATATTGATGAAACCCCCTCCCAGTTTATGGACAGACTTATTGACATAGGAAATACATATATGGACCTTGATTTATCCAGAGAAAGGGACATTAGGCAAATACGTAGGTAATTCATTGAGAATTGTTGTTCAGTGGTAAAAGACTACTTTAAAACTAGCTGTCCTAATTGGGACCCTATGGACCTTGAAGAATTGAGGAGAGTAGCAACCTATGTTTATAAGGGTCATGTAAAAAGACCTGAGGAACACAATACACAATTAGTAGAAGACATAAGAAAGAAATTGAAATGTTAAAGAGACAATTGAAAAATAAGGGAGAGACCATAGCCCCTTTGCGGGAATTCACAAATAAATCAGTAACCTGCCACTTCTGTGAGAAGAAGGGCCACAGAATGATAGAATGTAGAACTTTTCTTAAGATGATCAGAAGGAATACACAGTTTAATAACAACTATAGAAATAATAACTATAGAAATGATGGTGATAATCATAGAAACCAGAATTTTAGAAATTTTGGATATAACTATGACTATCAAAATAAGAACTTTAGAAACCAAAATTATAGAAATAGGAATTGGGAAAATAATGACAGTGATCCAAATGAAGAAAATTATAATGACCAACAACAATATATAAGAAATGGTGCTCATCCAAAAAATACTCAAGGTGCTAATGTCCCTCAGGAGGGTGCCCTTCAGGGGGGTGCCCAAGGAACATCCCAAATAAAATGAAGGTGGTTCTTCTTAGACTCTATTGATTTTATTGATATTAACTAACCTTTTTCAGTTTTGTATCCCCTCCAAATAGTAGGAAATGATTGAGCAGATGCTGCTGCAGAGCTAGCAGCCATAGAAGGACCTGAATTAATTTTAACATTAACAACCACTGATGATTTAAATTTATCACTTTCCTATAATGAAAAGGAAGTGAAAAAATGGAAACAAAAATTCAAAGCAAAACAGATTAATGGAGTATGGGTGTCATCTGAAGGAAAACCCCTGCTCCCTAGAAGTTTCTATCACCAAATTTGCCAATCCATACATAAAAATGGTCACTTTGGTACCCAGGGCATCGTGGACTCTGTAAAGAGAGTATGGATAGCCCTTGGTATAACTACTATAGCCTCTAAAGTATGTTCAGCCTGCTCTTCCTGCCAAGCATATAACCAACATGTGTTTTGTTATAAAGCCTTTGGTGGACGTCCTCTGGCTTACACACCTTTTGAACATCTACAGATAGATTTCATAACAATGCCAAATGGACATTATAAATTTTGTCTAGTCATTGTAGATCAACTGACCAGATGGCCAGAAGCATTTCCTGCTACCCAAGCCACAGCAGATTTTGTTGCTAAAATACTTTTAAAAAGAAATTTTATTACTCACTTTGGTCTACCAGCACGTATTGATTCAGATAGAGGAAGTCATTTTACTGATTCTGTCCTAAATCAGATATATTCTTGCTTGGGAATAACTCCCAAATTTCATGTTCCATATCACCCCCAGAGCTCAGGCCAAGTGGAAAGAATGAACAAAGAACTTAAAACTATTATTGGAAAATTATGCACTGAGACACATTTAAAATGGCCTGAAATTCTCCCTCTGGCCCTATTTTATCTGAGAGGCAGGCTTAGAGGAGACCTACATATCTCACCATTTGAAATGCTTTTTGGACATCCGCCTATACAGTTTAAACCTTTTTCCCCTGCATATACATAACTAGTAGGGGGAGATACTACTATTGCTTCCTATATACAAGAGTTACAGCACAAACTACGTGAACTTCATGAATCCGGAGCTGCAGTACAAGCCGGACCCCTAGACTTTTCTCTTCATGACCTGAACCCAGGAGATAAAGTGTATATTAAGAATTTCAAGCGTACTGGAGCAACTCAGCCTTCCTGGGAAGGACCATTCCAAATATGATTAACTATTCCAACATCTATAAAGGTTGGAGAGAAGGACTCTTGGATTCATTGCTCACATGTGAAGAAAGCATCTTCTGTTGGGACTGATTGACTGTATTCTATTATATGCATTGGAGATAATAATCCATTGACAAGTGGATGCTGTTTTTCGAGAACACATCCTGATTTTTTCCCCTTATTTTTATTATTGTTTTTCTCATTTCTTGTACTAAAGGTACATACAATTAATATTATATTTTTACAGTAATACAAGTTTAACATATACATATATATTTGCTATAATGTCAATGCATACCCAAAAGCTTTAAACTAAGGGAACCTGCCATTTATTGATAAAATATCATGGGACTGTGATTAATGTTTGTGTCTGATTCTAGAAAATGGGATAAAAACAAGGAGCACAGACTTAACCTGAAAAGTGCCAAAAAGAGCACACAGGTCAAAATGAAAACAATCCATGTGGGATTGATGACCTTCTATGCCAATATTGAAGGAGTTGAAATTAGTGAGACTCGAGGCTGTGATGCTTGACATATGTTAAGTCATAGGACTTCCTTGTATCTGCACTTTTTGCGAAGTACTCATACAAGTACAAAATTTGACTATCATGCTGGCTCCCTATTATCCCTGAGAATGTCAAAAATCAGACGAGGGAATGACACTTCCCTATCAAAATAGAATTCGAATTCTTTTCTTCTTATATTATGGCAATTTCCTATAGTCTTGGCTGAAAATGGATAAGTGAAATATTATTGCATTCTGTCCTACAGACTCGTAGGATAGAAATTACTTTAAATTGGACCTATACAAGGGCCTATTTTGAATTTTCTTTTCTTATGCTTTTGATTATTTTTCTCTTCTTTTAATAATTGACCCATATACCCCCATAACTCAACATTGCATCCTGAGCTGAACTGGATTTTTTTTTTAACACCTACTTTAGGGGGGGATTGTATTTTAATTTAAAATCCAATATTTTTTATTTTGTTTGAGATTGTATTTTTATAGAAATCCAAGATTTTGAATTTTTGTTCGAGAAAAGATCTTCAAGGAAGAAGCGTGCTAACTCCTAAATCCAGAGAATGAACTATTGCAGAAAGATGCCAAAAAACCCACACTACATCAAGAAGATCAAGAAGGAACTTTGGGTGTGGTTGATTGAACTGAAGTTTGATTGAACATTTATTGTAAATGTACACAGTCCCATGTTTAATTGTCAAAATTTCTCACACTTCTACCTTTTGCCTATTCTTGAAAAGTAGGGATAGTAAGAAGTGAGGAACAGAAGATTAACAGATTAATTGAACCCCTACCTGGCTTGCCAGTATTATAAGAGTTAAACGGTAGGAGTTTGACAAAAGTGAGGAGAGCAGCTGAATAAAACACTTAGTTTAATTTGAGAAGTACAGATAGAAATAGAAAAAGAGGAAAAGAAAGATTATATTATTCTAATACTCTATGACTATACCTAAATTCCTAATACTATCAAAAATTTCTAAAACCCTACTTCTGTCTTCTGAGGACAGATTCTTCTTGCCTGGCAAGACCAGGCCTTTCTAACCTATACTATCCAAAATTTATTCACTAACTACCTATCTTCCTAAATAATCAGACATTCACCACCCATGAACTCCTTTGATCCATTTCTACCATTCAACTGCCAGTAGCAGAAATAGACCTGCTCTCTTGAGATCCAGAGGCAAAAGGGCTAACTTCCAACCTCTAGTCGTAGAGACAGACCTCTTGCTCTCTCAAGATCCAGAAACAAAAAGGCCCCAACTGCCAATGTTCCTTCCTTATCTCTCTCCTTGTCTCCTTGGTAACAGAATCTTCAGCTCTGGCTCATTGACCCATCAGTTCTGCTCTACTTAGAAATCCTGTTCTCTTGCCTCTTAAAGAGACAGAAGGAGAGAGTTAGAAAATCCCTTTAACAATACACATAGCATGACCCTCTGCAGAATGTAAGCTCCTCAGAAGAAAGTGAACCCAAAAGAGTAATAGGCACAATGAAAATCACAAAGTGCCAACAGATGTCAGTCATTGCACACACCAAAGGCCACTATATCCATTTAGTTTTGCTTGGTGGTTTTTCTTTGTTAAAAAGGATGGTGGTCCATGGTAGTAGCACTTGAGGAGAAATGGGAGATATACCATGATAGGATCCTAGCAGAAAATCACTATACTACATTAATAAATTTTTTTTAAAGACAGTAAGCTCCTTAAGGGCGGGTCTTTTGTTTTTTCCTCTGTAACCTGGGGCCTCCTGTTTACTAAATACTTATTGACTCACTATAGTTTGCTGTTTCCACAATACTAACCCCTGTCCCCTCTCCACAGGGCTGCCTCCATCAACAACCACCCACAGATATACATTTGAATGCAGTGTAAGTTACCTACCGAAGTATGAACATCCAGATTCTGAACCTGCTGCTCAAACTTGTCCATTACGGCAGATACCTTCTGCAGGTCCATGGTATTGAGGGCTTTGTCCAGGGCCTTCGTCACCTGAGCCATGTTCTTAGTCACCTAAAATAGGGAGTAGGTGAAGGGAGGATGCCAGAGAAAGGAAAAGATTAAAACCATGAAATGGGAAAGGACTGATTCTCTGAACTTGCTAGTGTAGCATTCACTGAATTAAAGGGAAGAACTGGGTCCTTCCTATCTCCATACTGATCTAACACAGTTAAAAGGTGAGCTCGTATGAACCCTGGGGCCTAGAGGAGCATAAATATTCCTATATCCAGATGTCCAAGCCTTAATAATTAGGCCTGGAGGCATTAAGGACATGTCAGGACTTCAATAAAGCTGCACATCCGATGTAATTTTTATAGCCCACATTAGCACTTAACACAATGCCTTGTATAGAGTAGTTACTAAAGAAACTTTATACATGAAAAAATTAATGCAAAGAGATCTTGAGCAAAAAGATGGTTTGATAAAAGCTAATGTTGCATTAATAGAAGCCCAGCAGCCAGAAAACAGCAGTCATTTACCCCCTTCATGGTCACGGCAGTCTGGACTTTGGAGGCTACTGCATCTACACGGGAAGACATCCGAAGCCAGTTCAAGCCCTCGTTCTTTTTACGGATTGCATTCTCAGCATAGACCCTAGCACACTCCACATTTTTCTGCTGAAGAGCCTACAACAACAAACAGAAATGTTAACTAAAAGCAACTGGATGGATTTATGTTTTACAACATTTTCTTCTAACTTCCTTCAGTCTCTTAATCTTAATTCTTCAGGCTTCTATATGTCCAGGATGAGCATTACCAAAGATATGAGATCAGACAGAGTTGTTTTTTTTTTTTAATGTAGTCCCTAAATTCAGCAGGATTGATAATCACCTACCTTCTTGACTTTGGCTTGCTCAGCCTTAGAATCCTTCTCAGCCTTTTTGGCCAACTTCTCCAACTGTTTTGCTGTGAACTAAAAAGAAATAAAAATATACTTAGCAGTAACTAGAGAAACAGTAGAGCCAAGGGCTCTCTCAGGTTTTAAATCTCCCTTCACTACAGATAAATGCATCCAAAGAACTAGTACTCATTAGTTATGACCCTAGGGTACTCTGTATTGTTAGCTGCCTCTGGGGATCCTTGCTACCTAACATTTCTCAGTTACTACCATGTGATAGACACTATAAAAGAAGAGCCAAGATGCCTATAGGGTGTTATTCTTCTTTCTATATTGATGGCAGGCAGGTTACCAGGAACCATAATTCTACATTTTCTCTTTTGAACTATTAGTCACACCCCCTCTTCCAAGCTAAGTCACAAGAGAGATCTGAGAAAATCTGACTTTTTGTTCTTATCTTAAAGAATATGCAATGACAGAGGTGGAGAGGTGGCTTAATGGATAGCCAGGCCTGGAGACAGGAGGTCCCGAGTTCCAATACAGCCTCAGATACCTCCTAGCTGGGCAACTCTGGGCAAGTCACTTAATCCACCCTTGCCTAGTCCTTACTGCTCTTCTGCCTTCGAACCAATACAGAATATAGATTCTAAGAACAAAAGTAAGGGTTTTAAAACACATGCAAAGACAGAAGTTCTCAGAACATAGAAGTAAATAAAGAACTTCTATTAAGTTTAGAAAATCAGAATAATCAACCATTTTCTTCAATGTATTCTATCCATAAATTCTCAAACTTAACTCTCAATTGTAAAAGGGAAAAGTTATAAGAAGCAATTCACATTAAAATTTTCTAAAACTATAAACGGTTTTCCATTTTTAAAACAGAATAAATGAGGGCCATATTCTATCCAAGAGCTCTTCATCTTGGTGTAGGATGGAACCACGTTGTGAAGGTTTAAAATACCAGTATTATAGTTGTTCTGTGATTCTAGAGGTAACAGAGTCACTGGAGTGTATTAAGTAGGGAAAGGAGTGGCATGATCAAATCTGCGCCTTAGGAAAATTGTTTGGACAGCTAAGTGTAGAAGAGATCTAAAGAGAGAAAGAGAAGAAGCAGGAATACCAATTAGGATGCTACTGTAATAGTCGAGGAAAGGCCTAAACCCTTAAGGGGGTAGCTATATGAGTGAAGAGAAAGACATTGATGAAATATAGCAACTGAATGCATTTAGGGGATAAAAGAACATGAGGAATCAAGGATACCCTTATCACTGTGCTACTTAGCTTCCACGAATTCCTTTCCTGCTTCTTGTCTTTAGAGTATCAGGCCTGGAGTCAGGAGGATTTGAGTTCTAATCTGGCCTCAAACACTTCTTAGCTGTGTGATACCAGGCAAGTCACTTAACCCTGTCTAGCCCTTATGTCTTAGAATTATTACTAAAACAGAGAGTAAGGGTTTTAAAACCCTTAAAAAACCCTTAAAAATTAATAATTATGGCTAGTAAAAGCAATAAAGGTAAACTAAGGTATATTTTCCAAGAATAATCAGTTTATTAACAGTGACTGTTAATAACTGTTAACAAAGGAAGTTAGACTGGTCACCTCAGTAAGGCCAGTGACCTCAATAAGGCAGGGAAAGGAATTCCTCTTTATTGGCATTCAGGAAAGGAGAGGGTATGGGCAGCTAAGGAACAATACAATTAGCTATACTGGGGGGTTGGAATTCAGATTTGGTTAATAATACCCCTTTTTCTGACAATTAAAGAATGCCAATTGTTTTATGGGACTTACCTACCTCTTATAATCTTGGCTAGGAGACCAGAATCACTGTTTGCTCTCTACCCCTAATTGTACAAAGAGAGGAAAGATCAGAAGATTTATCTTTTGGGAAGGAATGGAACTACAACAAGCAGATATCCCAGAGCCTAAATGCATGAGTGATAACATTTCTCTTCAACTATGCCTTTAAACTAACTAGAGGAGGGGCAACAGAATTCATGAGTTTAACTCCAGAACTGAGAAATGTGACTTGATAAAATGGGGAATAGGATCAATTCCAGAACAGAATCAATATAGTAGAAATTAGAAGTAATATCAATTGTTCTCTTTTCACATAATAAAGTTTTTAAATATAAGAATGAAGTGAGATCTTTGGATACAGTGGGGAAAAAGTAAAATGGTATTCAAAACTACATTGATTGCCACTTACCAATATCATAGGTCTGTAAATAATCCATGGAAGTTTTATTAAATAAGAATGTGAATTTCCTTGTTTTCAATTCCTTCTCCAGTTAACAGTATAGAAGTGAATCAAAATGAATCACTGTAAATTGTTCTTTATGGAAGATAAGTGCTTTAAAAAAAAAAAAACCTTACCATCCATCTTAAAATCAATATTGTGTATTGGTTCCAAGGCAAAAGATCAATAAGGGCAAGGCAAGGGATTTAAGTGACCTGTCCAGGGTCACATAGCTAGGAAGTATATGAAGCCAGATTCTAGGCCTGGCTTTCAATCCAGTGAGCAACCTAGCTGCCCCTAAGTACTTCTTAAAATAGCAAACACCTACCAGGACTCTATATTAATGCTTTCTGATGCCTTAACAGGAGCTGTCAACATACAAAAAATGATGATTAAAGAACTTCTACACAGATCATTTTCTGTGGCACTGCCCCTTCCTAGAAGTTTTAGGAGTCTTGAACTGCTTGCAAAGGATAAGAGCAAGTGGGCAGGGACTTAAAATAACATCAAGTTCCAGGCACTGCCAGTTCATGGTTAAAAAAATAAAAGACCTCAGGCTCACAAAAATCAATAAATAAACTCCACCTTCAGAATACATACACAACCCACAATTTCCATCCATTATCACCAAAGACAAATTTGATGGCGCTATCCATGGCCTGTTGCTTATCAAACCACCTTCCACACATTGCCCTCAGAAGGCAAGTTGCCCTTTTGTAACATTCTCCCTCCAACTATTTCATCCCCCCTACAACACTTTGTTTTCTGTTTTATGTATTTTTTGCTCTTGGTCCTCTGTTGATCAAGACTATACTTGATGTTCATTTTAAACAGATTTTACCAGTGAAAATGTTGGATGATAACAAAAGGAGAACATAAAATAAGACTTGCTCAGGACTCCAGTGCTACATAGAGTATTTCCTCTAATTTCACCTTGTAATAAAGCAAGCCATTAGTTCTTCATAGATTAGAAGAGAAAGGTTCCTTAGAAATTCTCATACAACTACTTCATTTAAGAAATGGGAAAAGTGAAGATCAAACAGGTAAAATATGTCCCCTCAAGTATTACCAACTTAGTAGTGTAAAAAAGTTAAAATTATGGCTGAGACCAAATGTAATAATATTTTTGGTCACCAAGGATTTTATTTATAAAATCCTAATGAACACCCAAGTCAGCTGGGAATTTTATGTAGATTTAATTGATAGTGGAGGAGATTAAGGAGAAGGAAGAAGGAAAGGAGTAGGTTCCTCCCCCCTCCCCCCGCTGCCTGGCTAGTACCAAGCAGGGAGATTAGGAGATAAAATTTTGGAGTATGAAGAAGGAAAGAGTCAGGCTTGAACTCCAAAAGGGTAAGGGCTAAGCCAAGATGCCTGAACCTGAAATCAGCTCTAGGGCAAAACTCACCACCAAACCCAGAAAATAGCTGCTACCATGCTAAGATGTCAGAACGCTTAGCACGCTGCCAGCCAGAGTCGTCTCTCCGGGGAAAGAGGAAGAGAGAGGAAGTGGTGTGCCTTATGTGGACAGTTTTACGTCACTTTTCTGCATTTCATCTGTACCAATGATTGCTTAGCTTGACTTAGGACAGCCCAGGGGCCTGTCCATTTTTTTGTACCTCTGTTGAAGGCCATTTCCTCAGATAATTAAATCCTAAGTTTGATGCAGACCTTCCTAATCTTGTTAAACTAAGGAGGGTGGGGAAAATGTGGACTTCCCAAGACCTGATTCTATTATTCCAAGTATCTCTATTGTTATTGATCAAGAAATAGCTAAATCAGATCTTCTAGAGAATGGTCTGATTAGGGTGGAATAGTTTTAAAATTCACAGTGGCGGAGCTGAGAACAGAGCTCAGGCCTCATGGCTTGACATCCCAGGCTCTTCCCACTCCATTGCATTGCTTCAATTGATAGATACTGTATAATTTTCATAAAATCCAAGACTTAAACATTTTTTGAGACATTTCAGGAAAAGAAGCTCTTTTAACTCTTTGAATCAAGAAAGTGAACTGTTTGAAGAAAGTGCCATAAAGAAACCTACAATGCATCATAAGATTCAGAATGAACTTTGGAATATAATTGATTGAACTGAAGAAGGTGGAACACATTTATTTTGAATGTAAACTCTTAAGCCAAAAGGGATTGCCCCCCATCTGGCTTTTTGTCAATGTGCCTAACAAACATTGGCTTTGAGCTCTCTCTTCTATTTCCCTCTTATCTCCAACTACTGTAGTTTCCTCTTAGAAAGTGCAATATTGTATGTACCTTTAGCTAGAAGATCTTTAGAGGTATAAGCTAGTTGTGTTAAATGATTCATTAGGGAGACAAGTATCCCAAAGAATCACAGGGGGAGATTGTGAAGATAAGATTAACTCTCCCCCCTTGTCTATTTTTAGCTAATCAAATCAAAAACTTAAAGTACCCCTACTTACCATTAAGTTTGAGAGTTAAGGCCACTGTTCCCCCTTGAGCAGTTAGGCAAATTGAAAGACTACCATTGGTTTCTGTGAAGGAGGAGTGGAAAAAAGTAATACTCATTCCCTTCCTGGCATTTGGAGAGATTGGTTCCAGAGATCCCTGCCTTGGCTTAGAGGAGACCTTTTCCCTGGATCCTACATTGGCTTGCTGGGTGAGTGGCTGAGATTCCTGCCTTGGCTTTGGAGGAGGCTGCATTGATGGAACTCTGGGGGAAGACACCACCAGGACTTCTGGCTGAGGGTTACTGGGAAATCCATGTGGGGGCAAGAGACATGGGGAAGCCCCTGTGGGGCTGAGCCTCACTTCACCAGAGAAGGGCTGGTAGGCTTTTTAAAATCTGTCTCTTTAGCTACATTTTTCTATCTCTTTGTAAATAAAGCTGCTAAAAGTCATTTTGATTTAAGCTATAATATTTTAAATTCAGCAACCAAAATATTACTTTATAACTATCATATTGAGCATAAAAATCTAAATTTAAACTCTTACAGTACAAAGACCACTCTCTGGGTGACCCTTTTTGAAGTTCCTATTTTTGGATGCTAAATATTTTTAAAGGATCCATTATCAACCTCCAGGCTTCTAGAGTCTATGCTTTTAGACTATAGTTTCCAAGACTATATAAAAAAATTTCTGAATGAGTATCTCAAAATCTTGTTTCAAGGATAATGTCCATGGCCTGGTCTCACTGCAAAAGTATCCCAGAGGGCCAAAAACATAATTTTACACTAGTTTCTAAAGTGTTCATCACAGTGCTTAGCACATACTAAGTATTTAACACCGGATATCTTATCTTGCCTTGCTTATTTTGTTTAAGTGTGTGAATAACTATAAAATCTGGACCAACTACATATCAAATGTACATATACATTTATTCATTCATTTTGAAGGTGATGAGCAATTGATCACAGAGAATATCATTAACCCTGAACAATCTTTTTAACCCTTAAAACCAATACTAAGTATCAGTTCTAAGGCAGCAGAGTACTAAGGGTTAGGCAACTGGGATTAAGTGATTTGCCCAGGGTCCCACAGGAAGTATCTGATGCCAGATCTGAACCCAGAACATCCTTCTCTAGGCCTGGTTCTATATCCACTGAGCCATCTAACTGCCCCTTAACCCTGAATAATCTTGAAGTAATCTCAGAATTTTAATTAATCTGGGGGCAGCCAAACTAACTCAATAGCTACTTGAATCCAGGGTTAATTAGCAGCAAATGCCTGGATAAGACAACAAAGAAAGGGCAGAGATCTATCTTGCTATTGTTCCCTTCTTTTCCCTGTATCTGCTCCCTAGTCCAAATATCACATTGTATTTCTGAGAGTATTTGGCTGATTAGGTGTGCAAATGTAGTGATAGCTCCAGTAAGTTTTAGCTCAAAAGGTAATATAAGACGGAGATGATCTCCAAGTGGCCTGATAGGTATATAATCAGAGAGACTTAAAGCAAATATGTAGTTTAGCTAAGAAAACCAAAATTCCAGGGGAAGGAAAGCCTTAGCTATCATAAAATCTCTCTTTGAAATGTGATATTAATGGATTTGAGACTGCCTTTTAGAAGCTGAGAGGCAAATGAAAGGCTAAATATCGCATTCAAGATATGTTTCTTAAAGATAAGATGCTCAAATCTTTTCTTTAAGTCAAGCTGACCTGCCTTTTGCTCAGCTCCAGACAAGAAAAGGAATAAAGCCATCAAGCCAACAAAGAATCCCTTCCTTCAGTCTAGTCAGCAGCATAACAGTTTGACTTTGCCAGAGCATCACACAAACTTATCTGTGTTACAAGTAAGTGACATCTACATTATGAATCATCACTTACTAATTACTAAGACAAAGTTAAGGAGGGCAAAGTCCTTTTAGTACATACCTTCAACTGGAACAGGGTATCTGTAAAGAGAAAAGATATAGTTTAAAGATTTTAGAAGTGATTAAATTAAAAGATTACAAACGGGTTTCTATATCCAAGAAAGGATGCTTACTGGTACTAACAGAACTAAAATAAGGGGCTCGGTCAATCAATATGCTGAAAAGAATTCCAAAGTTATAACTAGAAGGAACTTGACAAAAATCATCTAGTTCACTAGATGACTTCCCTCCCTTACAAATGACGAAAAGCCCAGAGGTGTGAAATTATTTATCCCAGGTCACCAAGGTATTAAGTACCACATTAGGTGTTGTCTTATGGGACATTCCAAGAAGCAGGATTTTCTTACTCTTCTACAGTTAGTTAAAAGAAAATGCTGAGTATCTCACTGGCTTCAGATTTTTCTTTCAAATTTTCCAATCAAAGGAAGTTGAAAGAAAAAGTAGAGTGATGAGCTGAAAGAGAATGCTTTGCAAGTATTATAGGAGTTTTTTTTTTGTCATTCCCCCACTCCCCCATTCTGCTCCATGCATATTTCACCACTTCTGCAGAGATGAGAAATTAACTTGAAAAGTCATTCATACAGGAAATAACCACAAGGTTTTTCCTTTTTAGCAAATCAGGAAAAAACCTTTAGAAAGTATAAATAATTTATCAATGGAACTCAAATTTCCCAAACAGTGCTGGCAGAAGTGCTTCTGCTATCTATAAAATAATTGCTGCCCTAAGTCTTCAACTGTCACAGATACATAAACTGGTCTAATCAACACTACACCAGTGAGATCCAACAAAAGAGGTCCATAACACTGGAGAAAATTCTGTTGGGGGAGAAAGACATTTCTCCTCAGAGGGAATTACTACTGTTGAGTAAAATTGGGTTTGGGAATGAAACTGAATGTTTTACAATATTATCATACCAAGCTTGACTCTGCCCCCAAGAGATAATACACTTCCCTTTCCCTTCTTTTGGGAAGCAGGAGAAACAGGTTTTACAGATGTGAAATACTACAAACACTGTAAGACTCAATTAGTGTGTCAGTTTAATTATACTGCTTTTTTATTCTTTGCTAAAGAAGTAGATCTAGAGATAAAAGAAGGCTTTATACAGAAATTAAAGTGAGTTTAAAATGTTATTAATATGAGGGGCACTCAGGTGGTTCAGTGGATAGAGCCAGGCCTAGAGAGAGGAGGTCCTAGGTTCCAATCTGGCTTCAGACAATTCTTAACCCAGCCCTTACTGTTCTTCTGCCTTAGAACCAGTCCACAGTATTGATTCCAAGATGAAAGATAAGCATTTTTGTTGAGTTTTTAAACTATTAACATAAATTTTAAAAGCTAAAACAAAACTGAGTCAACATGAGGCATTATTAACAGGCACTGCTATGTGACTCTGATATCTTTCTGGGACATTTAGGAATCTAAACAGTAATGGAGACTTTTGCAGGGAGCAATAAATAAAAAGGATCTCATTCCAGCCTCTGAATGTTTTGGCAAAAATAGCTGTCTTTTTTAAAGGAAGGCTTCTGTTACAAAAAAGTTATCACGGATGCTGTAAAAAAGATTCACGTTTAGTCATGAGTGGAAATAGATAACTGCTGAAATCCCTTCCAACTCTGATATTCTGTGATTACTTATGAGTAGCTAATTTTTCATGCTCACTTTTTATGTGTAACACCTATCTGCTATGTTTATGTCTTTAGAAAGGGAAACTAGGTAGCACAGTTGTAAAAATGGAGATTTGAACCCCAGACTTCAATCCCCAGAAGTCCTTGGCAGTTCCCAGAATTCCCTATAATATCACCTGAATCCCCACCTGGGCTGAAAACAAAATTTGTATTTAAACTGACTGTACCGCCTACTTGGTCTCTCTCTGATTCCGCTTCTAATCACACTGGGCTCTCAAGATGTAGTAAGTGAATTGTGAATGGACTAGTGCTCTAGGCACATGCCTTCTTATTTTTTATTTCTTTATCCTTGATTTCTAATAATCTTTAATAAACCTCTAAAAATATACTTTTAGTAGAGAAACTAATTTAACTGTTACACAGTGTATATATAGATTGCTAGATCTGAAGTCACAAAGACTCATTTTCTTGAGTTCAAATCTGGCCTCAAAGAACTTCTAGCTATGTGCCCCTGGGCAAGTCATAACCGTTGGCCTCAGTTTTCCCAACTGCAAAAAAAGCTAGAAAAAGAAATGGCCAACCATTCCAGTATCTCTACCAAGAAAACTCTAAGTGGAGTCACAGTCAGGGGAAACTGAACAATAAAATGTCTTTAAATTATACTAAACTATAAGCTCCATGAAGCAGGAACTGGATTATCTGAACTATCTCTATCTTTTCCCTATAACAGTGATGGTGAACAGAGCCTTCTCTATGGGCAGGCCTCTAGTCCCCTGACATAATTCATTACTAGAAAGCCAGAGGGACTCAAGAGAAATGTTCCTCTCCCCCTCTCCATGGGCCTGAGGACATTCCTCACTTCACCCAACCCTCAGCTTGACAGCCAGAAGGGAGGGTTTCCTCCCTCCCCTGTCTGGGGTAAAAAGGAGGGCATGGCACTCAGTCCCTAAAAGGTCACTGCCCAATAATAAGACTGGTGGGTCTGTTTATTAAAGATGTTGTATGGGTTCAAATATGGCCTTAGACATTTCCTAGCTGTGTGACCCTAGGTAAGTTGCTTACCTATTCTGTCTTAGAACCAATACATAGTATTGACTGTAAAAAGGAAGGAAAGGGTTTTAATAAAAAAATAAAAAGATGTTGTACAAGAGTTAGCTGCTCAGGTAGACTAAACTAGACTGCACAAGGCAGGTATTTAACAAATTTCTGCAGCATAGTATTCTAACTTCCTCCAAAGTCCTCCCTACAAACAGGGATTTGCACAGATGGAGATAAGTTGAAAGGGATGTCATTTCCCTAACTAGATGACACTATTTCAAAGGGTGGGAGGATGCCTCATTAGTGGAGCTGTGGAATTACAAACATCCCCATGAATCAAAGGTTCTCTAACATCCCTGACCTCTGGTCCCATAGTTTCCCCAAAACGACTATTGGGGAAAGGGAGAGAAACAACTCTAAGGGCGACTCATAGCCTACAGTCAATCAACTGGCACTGATTAGGCGCCTACTGGATACTGGATGCTGGGCTGAGCGGACAGAAGCTTCAGACCCTGCCCTCAAGGAGCTTACAATCGAAGTGGGGAGAACCCAGCCAGGTCAGTCGAACTGGGGGAGGACGGCGCAAAGAGAACACCGCCACGCCCCCTCCCTTCTCATCACTGCCCCCCTCGCCGCGGAGCAGAGCCCGGGAAACTGACGGGAAGATGTGGCCCAGAACTAGGTCCGAGGGGACAGGAGGCCGCTTCCCCGCCCACCAACGTCAAATTTCATCAGTCGCGTTCCCGGGCTAACTGCAGCCTCTTACCGTCCATGGCGAACGGACCGGGGCGCCGGCGCCTCAGAAACCGCGGGGCTGGGACCTAAGAGGGGAGCGGGGTGGGTAAGGGGCTGTCAGCGTCCAATATCGGTGACCTCGGCCGACCCGCGGCACCTCAGACTCCACTTCCGGGAATGTTCTTGCTGGTGCCCCTCCTCTCTTCTCGCGAGAGGACGGTGCAGGACTTGCCTGGGCCCTCCTCTTCGCCCCGCCCCTTCCTTCGGCCCCATCCCTCCCCCACCGTCTACGGAAGAGCATTCAGAGCCACGTGACAAGGGTGAGCCCCTCTCTGTCTCCGGAGTCAGTTCCAAAGGGAGGGGCTAAGTAGAGGTGGGCAAGTTCTTCAACTGAGCTTGCGACTAACTATATATTGGGTGATACCGGAGCACCCCGCCCCCCAAAACGATCCGGCTGGGGCTGTTGGCTCTCCAGGCCCCCACCCCGCCCTCTATGATAATTATGATGCCTTGACTCATTTGTGAGTCACACTCGGACCTGACCTTGACAGGCCTTGGGAGTGGGTGGTGGGGGAGAAGACGGGGACACAGAAGGAGGGCGCTCGGTGAGGGGTAATGGATGAACCCACTTATGGGACTTAACAAAAGCAAAACAAAGTCAGGTAAAAAGAATCCCCCTCTCCTCGCCCCAGCTGCTTCCAATAAGCAGGGTCCTACAGACAATATATATATATATATGTTCCTTGCCCTTAAGGCGCTCACATTCTAATGGAGGAGACAAAATACAAATAACTATACATACAAAATACAGGCATAACATAGGCATAATATTTTTTGTATGTTGTTCAGGCCTATCTGACTGTGGTCCCATTTGGGATTTTCTCGGCAGAGATTCTAGAGTGATTTGCTATTCCCTTCTCCGGCTCATTTGACAGATGAGGAAACTGAGGCACCAGGGTAACCTGCCCAGTCACACAGCTAGTAAGTGTCTGAGGCCAGATTTGAACCCAGGTCTAACTGACACCAGGCCTGGCATTGTATCCACTGTACCTCCCCCAGCTACCCTAATATAGAGAGATAGAAAATTTGGGCAGAGGAAAAGCACTGGGGGGAGGAAGGAGGGATGTCTTGGAAAGACCTCCCTCAGAAAGTGAAATTAGAACTGAGTCTTGACTCAGACTCTGCCTTGCCCTTGTGACCCTGGCCAAGTCATTTAACCCCATTTGCCTAGTTACTCCTCTCCCTTGGAACCCAAACTCTGATTCTAAGGAAGAAGGTATGGGCTTAAAAAAAATTAGAAAGAGAGAAAATGAGAACTCAGTCTTAATGGAGGCCAGGGAAACCAGGAGGCTCAAAAGAAGAGGATTGAAGGCATGGGGGGAAATTTTTGGATGTGATAAATATGGGAATTTGTTTTCCTTGATCACATATTTGTTACAAGGCAGAGCCAGCTTTCCCCAGTGTGGGGTAGTAGAAAGGAGAAACAAATTTAAATTTTAATTAGAAAAAGAATAGGAACAGCATCCATGGATGGAGTTTAGTAGCATGTATGAGGAACAAGAACACCTGGGCTTTTTATCTACATATTATTAACATGTTTCCAGCTACTAATTCAAAGACAAATTCCTCTACAGTTAAGAATACCCAGGATCAGGGTAAGGGCAAAAGACCAGAAAATCCTCCGAAGAAAAGCTTGGAGAAAGGTGCCCCCAAAATTGAAGGCACTCCAGCACGTGTGAAAACATCTCTGAAATCTACACAGAATATGAGCATCGCTGGTAGGAAACATCCCAAAGGGGGATCTGTTTAAATCAAGAAGGATGTGACTGGGGTAGAAGGCATACATTTTAACTTTCATTTCAACAAATATTGATAAAGCAACTAAGATGGAAGGTCTTGGGGACTTCAAAGATATAAATGGCCTCAATCCTATTGACAAGAACTCTACAATCGAATTAGTGTGTGGGTTGGTAGCAGAAGACATTTATGCAAATGATCATAATGGGGGGGGGGGGGGCGCGATTGTGATGAAAAATACACAGTAGATCTCCAGAAAATGAGCTAAAAGTACTTGGAGGAGAAATATATAGATCATTTTTTATTGGGAAGATATGGAAATTTTCCCCAAAGAAGTAGTATTAGTATTAAACCTTGAAGGGAAAGTGGAGGAACAAGTGTCAGGCACTATGCCAACTAACTGCCTTTAAAGGAAGGGACTTCAGCAGATAGAAATGAGACAGGAGAGTACTGTGTTGTAGGGGATGGTTTAAACAAGGTTACAAAGATAGATGAGTTCATGATGGGGACATAATAAGACTTAAAAGGAATCAGATGATAGATGATGACTGCCAGGATAAGGCATTTATCTTTTATTCAATGAAAAGTAGAGTCTTTAAAAGTTTTCTGAGTAGAAAAGTAGCATGATCAGAGAAATGCCTTAAGAATATTACTGGGCCAAGATTGAAGGAGACTAGAGGCATAAAAGGATAAGATCCTGAAATAGGGGGATTACCAAAGGAATGCAGGCATCACATGTTTTACATTGGTGAAAATGGTCATTGAGCCCTCTAGAACCCCCAATCATCCATGAACATATTTCCCTTCATCTTAAATCTTTTTCCTCTTATCCTCTTTGTATCTTCTTATGCTACCAAAACTTGGCTCCTTACAAATCCACATCCACTCCCACTCCCCTCTTGTGTAAGACTAGGGCTGCCTCATTCCCTAGCACAATAGAAGGGAAGGGGATTATTTTTGCTCCTTATTTCCATTTCCCACTGCTTTATTTTTTTTTCCTGAGACTCAATCTTCCATCTTGACCAGGCTAAAACTCTAGTAGCTACTACTAATCAGCACAAAAGCTTTGAACCTACTCTGTTTCCAACCTGAGCAGACCTGCCCCTCCCTAGGAAGCCTAGTCCCCCTTCTCATTCTCTCTCTCTCTCTCTTTCTCTCTCTCTCTCTCTCTCTCTCTCTCTCTCTCTCTCTCTCTCTCTCTCTCTCTCTCTCTCTCTCTCTCTCTCTCTCTCTTTGTGTGTGTGTGTGTGTCTTTCTCTCTCTCTCCCCCCCCCCCAACTTCTTGAGGCTCAGAGATTATCTCAGCACAGCAGACTGCCAAATCTCTATATCCAGACCCAATTTCTCTTTTGAGCACAAATCCTTTCTCAACAAGTGCCACATGAGAAAGGAGTAAACAAATCCAGAGTGGAAGGTGACCCAAAAGAAAAAAGTGACATAGAGCAAGGGATTGAACATTGCTGGACTGACTAGGTACAGAATGAGAATGCCTTCTCAGGCAGGGCCAATGTGTTGGTTAGTTTTGCTTTTTTTGCATACATTTGTTAAGTGATAGGCAAAAGGACAATAATAAAATCTTTTTTAAATGAACAGAAGTAAAAGGAGGACCAGATAGAATAATCATACTACTTTATCAAACTTAATAAGGTATACATGAATATGTTTCTTTTTTTAAAAAAAGAAAACAGAAATTCACAATTTCATGTGCAATTCTCTTTTTTGTTCTCTTGTATATTGAAATGTTTGTGTTTGTTGATGATTAAGTTGCCAAGAAGGGTTGTTTTTCAAAGGAAGAAAGAAATTGCCCTGGCTCTGGAGGTCAGAGGTCCTGAGTTTAAATCCCACTCTCTGTAACCGTAGCTCAGAACCTTCCTGGATCTCATATTCCTTATTTTGTAAAATGAAGGGATTGAGCTAGATGATCCCTGAGGGCCCTTTCGGTGATGGGTCTATGATCCTATGAGGAATTTACCAATTATTGCAGAAACATCAATGTTAAAAGTCATTTTGTTTGTTGTGTTTTATTCTTACTGGACTTCCCCTCAGATTAACTTTGGAATATCCATTACTGGTGGTGATAGTGGTTGCTGTTTTTAATTTTGGGTAGAGTCTGGTTTTTCCCATTCGTTTAACAAGGTTATAACTAGGGGAGCTCCCCCAAGGCTTTCTTCAGAACATCCAAATTTAGAGTCATCCTAGTATTTTCAGTCCTTCAGCAGCATAAAAACAACCGAATTTAGGACCTGCACAGCCACAATAAGATCCTTCCAAGTGTCAGCTCCTTCTCCCAAGTAGCCACCTACTTGATGAGTTGTTGCCTGCCTTACCTAATTCCCCATGCCCTGTGATGTCTCAGGATATCTGCCCCACCTATGCAGATATGCTATGAAGGGAGATTGCCTTTGGGGCCACTTGCTGAGTGCAGAGTTGCTACTTTCAGATCTGTTTACTAATCACCACCCTCCATAGGTACTTGGTAAATATTTGATGCCTAAATAGAGGAAAGGAAAAGAAACAAGCCACACCATCCCCTGGACATTTCAATGTTCACTGAGTCAACTGAGTGAGAAGTCTGGATAAGAAATAGCCCCAAAAAACATGTACATATTCAGACCCTGCATCCTCTGTTACTCAATAGAATAGTCCATTGACAGGCTCCTAGATCTCATTTGATAAGCCATTTAGTCTAGCCCCCTCACCCTCAGGGAGTTTAAATGACCAAGATCACCCAAAGAGGAAGTATCACAGGCAAAATTTGAATCTGATTCCTTTGATTCCAGAGCCAGTGCTCCATCTCTTCTGGGCATTTAGGAAAGAACAAAGCAAAGTACTCTTTGAGATGGGGAGGGCAGGTGTTACCAATTGGGGAGATCCAGGAAATCTTCCTGGAGGAGTTGGCATTTCAGTTATATTTTCAAGAATGAGGAGAAGGTTAGGAGATGGAGAAGGAGGGGGAGGGCATTCCTGATGAGAGGAACAGAGTAATCAAAGGCTTGGAAGTGGCTACACTTTTAGTATAAAATATGTCAAATACTTTTGTCATTAGAATTATTGGTAACAGGGAAGGGAGCTTTCTGGTTTTTTCAGTAATACTTGGATTTCCCCCACTCCTCTCTAGAAAAGGCATCTATGTCAAAGGACTCCGAGCCAAGACCCGTAACTGTTCCCAAAATCATCGTTACTAGAGCTTCCAAGGATTCAGTCCAAAGTATTCGACCAGATGTGCAAAGGACCATAAAGGAAAAAACTGACTATTGCCCCATGTACGGAAATGCAACCCCTGGGCCTTACCCAAGTCCTGGAAAATCATCCTCATCAGTGAAGAAACCCAAAAGAGTCTAATAGTGGTTTGCAGGGACACCACTGCCTTCCTTGGAAACTGGTTGCAGCTTCTCCCCTTTATCTTTGGCTAGCCACCTCAGCCTCGCTTTTCCATCACATGCAGTTTGGAGGAATGCAGGAAAAACTCCCTGAGAAGTGAACTGGGAAGCTTTGTTTAAAATAAACACCTAAATAAAGAAATGAATTTTGAAGGTGAATAGATTGGTAACAAGGCCATACAGGGAGATCAGGGTGCTCGAAACTTATGTCGATAAGTTAAAAAAAATTTTGATGTATTTTTGAGGGGGAAAAAAATCCCAGTGGTAAGTATACCTGTAACCAGATTCCTGATTTAGAAATGATGCATTCATTACTCTGATAATGTTTGGGGAGAAGGGAAGATTTTATATGGGAAAAAAATTAGTTTGAGGAAACTACCATATACCTTTTTTTTAACCCTTACCTTCGATCTTAGAATCAGGTCTGTGTATTGGTTCTAAGGCAGAAAATCAATACAGCCTAGGCAATAGGGGTTAAGTGACTAACCCAGGGTCACACAGATAGGAAGTGACTAAGACTAGATTTGAACCCAGGATCTCCAGTCTCCAGGCCTGGCTTTCTATCCAGTGAGCTACCTAGCTGCACTCCATCATATAGCTTTTTTAAATGGCTTGGTATATGTGTATTGTCCTAGTATGGAGCCACCTAATCCATGTAGTTCTAAGTCTGAAAAGCAGTTTCAGTTTTGGGAAATCCTCAGGGGATAGTTGAATGGTCTCTTGATTCTTCAGAGATAATCCTACTGCCCTCATATCATTGAGGCAATTGAGCCATGCTACTATTATTTTGGAAATCCAAACAGGGAACATTAGAGAAAAGCAGTATCCATGGGAGACAAAAGCAATTTTCTACCATGCCAAGTTGTAAGAAATTTAGTTATGGTTAGCAGGTTGTAATCACCAAGAGTTGTCTTTACTAAGTTTACTAGCCAGAAATTGTACTTAAAGTGGGCATCACAAGGAAATCCCTCAAGGGCAAGACAAGCAAAACTATGTATGTGTTGTATACATTATATATATATATATAATCATCTTGACAATCCAAGTGAAAGTTTTAAAACTTTCCTTAAACCAAAGTTAGATTACGCTATTTAAAATGATAATTGTGATTGAGTTGGTAATAATCTGAATATAGTAAATATTACTATATAAAGGATCCTTTTAAGTGATTTGAGTTAGTCATCATTAGTTAAATATCAAAACTTGAATTTTAGCATTAAAGGAGTAATATGACCCAATTATGTCCTAATCTGAATTCAGTTATGAAAATGAGTAGAAAGTCTTAAACTTGTACCCACACCCCAAGGCACCATTTAGTTCCTAAGGAGAAAATTACTAACTTGCAAAGGATTATGTAATGCCAGCAAATTCTCATGTATAATTTCCCCAATTACCTGTAAAAACAATTTTCATCTTCATTTTTAAAAAATTTGGAGTCAAATTCTCCCCCTATCCCTGAGACAGCAAGGAACCTGTTATAGATTTTACACGTATGACACAGATTCATACATGTATTCCACTTGATCCTTAGCATTTATTCTTATTTTAAAGTTAAACAATTTTTCTGATGAAAACATACTAGTGTAATATTCCCATCTGGTTTCCTCCCCAACTTGGCACTCACAGGTGTACAGGTCATGTGTGTATGAGGATAGACTCCCAATTTCAAGGTAACCCCTCCCTAGGTGCATTAGCAGTCCACCAATACATGCAATTAGCTTAGCAAAGCAAAGACACTTACAAAGGTGGCAGTGGAAATAGTAGCGACAACACATCGATCCATAAATCTGAGGCACATTCTCCCAAGAGTCACAGCCGATGGTGAGTGGGGTGGGAGTCTTGAACAATGGACCCCCACTCATTAATTTCCAGAGTCCGGGACTGAAGTAAAAGACAGTAAGTTTAATGTCGTTTTTTAAAGGGGACATCCCCTGGCTCTAGATAGCAAATGCAGGGCAGATGCCCTAGCAGCAAATGTGGTAGCAAAAAAATATCCTAGTGATAAAGTGCAAATGTCTATGTATAAGACAGACTTTTTATAATAATCCTGACACAAGATTCCTATGATGTTACAGACATTAAGCATATGATTGAACCCCCAACAAAAGTTTCTTTCTTCCATCTCCTTCCTAGCTTATCAAATTCATGATTTTCCAGGCTGTACCGGTAAGTAGGCAAGGAGATACATTTGTAAGGGAACATGGTATCTTTTAAGAAAGTTGCTGAGTTCTTGAATGGGGGACCTCTTGTTCCTAGTTGTATTGTTGTCCCTTCCCGGAGCTTGTCAACCACCATGTTATATCATCCTTTCTGGATTTGTTCCCGGACTGAAGTCGGTCAGATAAACTAGCCACCCAAGATCTCTGAAAATAGGACAGACCGAGGTTTTGTTGGAAGAAAGGAGAGTAGTTTTATTCCAAGAGGTAGTAATACTAAGTTTAAATGGAGTCCTGGAACTACTAGGGTGCAAGTTGGAGCTAATAATACCTTACTGAGTCAGACATACTATTATCCCACTCAGTGGGAAGAGTGGGCATAAAGAATGTTAGCAGTAAGGTTCTTATGTAGATGTGTGGGATGGAGGTCTCAAACAATAGACCCCCACTCACCAATAATTTCTGGAGTCTGGGACTGAAGTAAAAGACAGCAAGTTTATTGTAGCTTCTTAAAAAGGGACATCACCTGGCTCTGGATAGCAGATGCTCTGCTAGCAAAATGCATGGCAGAATTGCTCCAGTGGCAAAATGCAATACCTGCATGTAAGAACAGACTTTATAATAATGCTAGATTCCCTCCCCTCTCTCTCTCATCCAGTCTCCTGTCGGGAGGAGGCTGATGTTTACAGTCTTTGAGCGTGTGATTTAATTTCCAGGGTACAATAAGTGAAATATATAGAAGAAAAGAGTTGCACTCTTCCTTCCTTCCAGCTAGTTTATCAAACCTGTGGAAGCTTTTGTTCCCTTGTGCTTTTTATTATCACTACTTCTTAGACTTGTTCCAGGAGCTTGCCTCTGGGATGGATAAGCCACCCAAGATTTTTAAATATAGAAATAGATGGGAAGGAGGGTACAGTTTTATTCTCAGTCCCTAACTCTTACTGGGGTCCTAAAATATTGGAGTTATAAGCCAAATATTACTTTGAGAATTACTCACTTAATCTCATGTCACACAGTCCCCCCTCTTTAAATTTCAAAGTTGCCTTATTCTCACTTGCTTCAGTTTCCCTTTCTACAACAACAATTAATAACATTGATTAGATATAAATAAACACACTTCATCTAAAGAAATCATCTTCAAGGAGTGAGTCTTCTCAGGAAACTTGCTCCCTCTGTACCAGAAATCCTGGAGGTGTTCCTGCTAAAAATCTTTTGCAAGGCAAATTCCAATAATATTGACGAACACATAAGTCACAACACTTTTGCAGATAGACTTCTCTACCCCAGATTCTGTAAAAGAAACAAATTTCTGGACCTAATCCTAAATCTAAGATTCTAGCTTCAATCATGGTTAATTAAAACTGGAGGTCCTCTTTGCTGTTTCTATAGGACCTTGATTAATAAAACCTTACTTAACTAACACTAGTACATGATAAATTCTAACTTTCAACTACCAATCTATTTTGTTATTTGGGAAATGGAAACTTTCATTTCATAATTTGCCTTTTATATTGATTATACAAATTTGTCATAAAAGAAAAAGCAAAGGGGGGAAAGTCATAACTGTCCTCACTGGTTCCCTGAGTTCTATACTTTTAAGAAGACACAGAGTGAGTAGCTTGACACTGTCTGACTCCATGTACAGGCCAGAGCTATCACTGGCTCATGCCATAGTTGTTTTACTCAGGGGCCATCAGAATCTAGTAGGCCTTATCAAGTCAGAAGGGTCTTTTATCTCAGTTTCAGACTGAGATTGCCTCACCCAGCTCATCATAAGGACTTTCACTTATCCCCTGAATGTCTCATAGCTCTTCTCTTGAATGATGGGTTGATCATACATGAATTCCAAGCACACAATAATATCAATTAAGATCTAAAGAGCCTTTTACCTTAAATGGCAAATCTTACCCATTACAGCTCAAAGAAAATTCACTTTCTCAGTGATCCAGTTCCATTATCCTGAAATTCCATAATCCAAACAAGCTTTTTGTCTTACTCTAATGACTTCCTAAAACTTTACAAGTTTACAAAATAAAATGTTCTTTTCTTTCACTTCTCCATACAGTAAGTGACAATTCTGTTTATTCTTCATATATACAATTATTTTCTGTCCTCAAAGACTCTTCTTACTCTATTGTTGCAGCCCATGCAACATAAAAGCACTTAGGTTCTTAACCTGTGAGGAAAGTCCATGGACATGAAATATGGAAAAGAGAGGGAAAGGAAAGAAAAAGGCATAGAAAGACATACCCACTCAGGCAGGCATGCACACACACACACAGAGACAAGTTCCTGGAAGGAGCCTTGAAGCTTCTCTGATCTTAGGGCTCTCAGCACCAGCATTTACCTGCAAATCAACCTATTAGCTTAATAAACACAACAGATATGCAATACAACGGTTTATTCAAAGTTACACATTCTGTTTCTACAAAGATAAGTCAAAACTTAAATTTCACAATCCTAAAAATGTGTCACAATAGACATATGTGTTTCCTGGAAAGCATGATGTAGTAGCATGGGCCTCGCTAAACATCCTCAGCAATATATCTTATGTATAGTGTCCTTTTCCCGCTGTGCATTGTGTAGATAACAGAATTGCTTACGAGGTGGATTTTGAGAGCTGAGAATGGGCCTTTTTTTTGAAAGAGCTAAATTAAGCTTGTTTTCTGCCTTGTGAATGTAGCCTCTAAACCCCAAATCAATTCTTTTATTGAAGATTTCAGTACTATTTAATCCTGTGGATTTCTAACATGGTCATAAAAAGAAAATTACCTTTGCAATTATATTCCTGCTGTAACTGTTCCTTGACCATTGCCATCAGGATCAGTCTTGACCATATTCATAATCTCAGGATTTGTCAGTTCGGATATCTTCATTCTACAATATATCTATCTGAAAAGATTTCATCCCCATCTATTACAGTTTATTCACTTCTCTGAAAATACTCAAGGTCATAATGCTTACCCTCCCCACTTTGGCAGTGGGAAAAATAGTTAAGTGCTTAAACTTACTAGTCTCAAAACATTCACTCTTTTTCCCTTCAAAGCTTCTGCCACAAAACAGAATCAAGTTCATTATGTTCCTACTGATGACTCACATATCTACTTACATTATACACGTAGAGTATATTCCTCTGGACCTCATAAAGAGATCCCATATTCTGGTCAAAGTTTCCTACACCTTGTTCCTTTATTATGCTAATTCCCACTCTCCTCTTTCCCTTATGTGACTTGCTTTGCCCATTACTATGCAAAAAATTCCATTCCATCAGGTATAATTTCTTCCTGCTATTAGTGGCTCTAAGGAGCCCAGATTATCAATCTTTCTACAAATTGCATTATTCACACACATAATTTACATAAGATATCCTTAGCACATTTGTCTCATCCAATTCACTTAAGACCTTAATTTAGTCTACAGTATAAATTCATATATCATTTGTGATTCAACACAATCACATTTTAACAAGTTGCGTTTAAACACATTTAAATCTAAACAGAATCATTCTTGCCCAAAGTACATATTTTGTCAACAATTCATATATTTTAACAGTATGCCAAACTCGATTCAGGTTCCATTTCAAATTTACAAATTTAAAATGTCTTCCCAGTGTTCATTACATTTGTACTTGGTGCTTGCTTCAGTGGTACATATACTAAAATAACATTTTTACATTCTCACTTATAAGCACAAAACCAAAAATTTAGATTATACAGAATCTTAGTATTTCATCATATTTTCCAAAAAGCTAGTATTAAATTCTTATATATCATTACATTTCATTAAACAACAACTGGCATTTGTGTGTTTGCTTCTCATCTGCTTCTTAAAGCAAAACTCTTTCTGCCAATTGGGCTGACTACCCATTATATTGATTAAGAAAAACATTATATTCTCAATTTCAATTTACTCAAATAAAACCATTCTCAATATGCCCCAAAATTCACATCATTTTAACCATTGCTTACTTTAAATCTCAGTGAGAACAGACAACTTCTCACTATGAAACTGGTACAGAATAAAACCTGCAATCTTCTAAACTCTTATAGACAATTTTCAACACTGAAATCACCTTTATATTCATTTCACTCGGTTCCACAAGCACATTTCAGAATCACTTGTGATTTTCCAAAACCACATATATATCAACCTTGAAATTAACACATCCAATCCCCTGTCCTAGTGGGACCTCCCTCATTGGGTATTGCTTCACTGTCCCACTTAAGGGTGTTTCTCTGGTCCTCTACTAACTGTGTAAGCTTCTGACTTATGGATCCATAAGGAGCAGTGTGTGTATGGGATTGTATTTTACTCAAGTAGGGGTGCTACTATTTGTGAAATAGTAATAGGCAATGCCTAAGGAATAGGAGGGGGAGGAGGAAATATATATATGGAGGAGGAAGGATTTCAACTGGGTCCCATACCTTTTCATCCTCTCTACACAATCCTACATCTCCCTTCTCCTCTTTTTGTTCTTATTTTTTATTTATTTCTTTTTAAACCCGTACTTTCCATCTTAGAATCTATACTGTGTATTGGTTCTAAGGCAGAAGAATGGTAAGCGATAGGCAATGGGGGTCAAGTGACTTGCCCAGGGTCACACAGCTAGGAAGTGTCTGAATTCAAATTTGAACCCAGGACCTCCCATCTCTGGGCCTGGCTCTCAATCCACTGAGCCACCCAGCTGCCCCCTTGTTTTTTTTTTTAATTTAATTTTAATTTTTTTTATTTTAATAACAAATTTCCACTTAAGTTTTCCAAAGTCCTATGATCCACATATGGCCTCCCTCCTTTCTTCCCCTCCCCTCCTAGAGCTGATAAGAAATTCAATCTGGATATTATCATGCAAAACATATTTCCATATTATTATTCAATTTTGGAAGCAAATAATGCTATAGAACCAAAACCCCCAAATATGTATCCAAATAAACAGGTGATAAATCACATGCATTAATCTGCATTTCTACCCCAACAGTAATTTCTCTGGAAGTGGATAGCATTCTTTTTTCAGAAGTTTTCAAAATTGTCCTGATTCATTGTATTACTGTTAGCAAAATCTATTACTTTTGATCATTCCATAATATTGTAGTTACTATGTATAATGTTTTCCTGGATCTGTTTATTTCACTCTGCATCAGTTACATCTAGGTCTTTCCAGCTCTTTCTGGAATCATTCTGTTCATTATTCCTTATAGCACAATAGTATTCCATCACCATCATTTTCCACAATTTGTTCAGCCATTCCCAAACTGTGGGGCATCCCTTTAGTTTCCTATTCTTTACTAAACCACAAAAAAGCAGCTATAAATATTTTTGTACAAATAGATCCTTTCCCATTTTTCAAATCTTTTTTGGATGTAGAACAAGTAGTGGTATTACTGGATCAAAACATAATAGCAAATATTTTTAAAGGAGAGAAATAAAGAGAAAAAAAGTCATTACAACTCATCAACACAGTGAAAAATCTTAGTGTTGCATATATTTTGTTTGTTTTTTTTTAACAAATGTTTCCACCTCAAGCAGCCAGAGAGCAGTATATACACATTCTTCATCTCTAGGATATTTTGCATTCACATAAAAGTTCAACAATTGACATACTCTTATCCTCTGAGGACCCAAATCTGAGCCAGAAGATTTCATCATCATTCTTATCTAGAGGCATCATGTTACATTTCAAACAACCACATTTTATAAAAATTCTCTTATCAAAATCTCCAAATTTAGGTGAATTCTTCCAGGCTTTTAATCTGATCCCTAAAGGACGCTCTCATGGGATCTTGGCTCCTTTTTTTTAATCTTCTCCACTATGTTTCTTACTTGAGTGTCTCTGACCCATCTTTTCCATATCAATCTTTAGTGGTCTCCAAGATCAGAATGTCTATTTAACCCTGGAAACTCCTGCCATTCCTCCATTGATAAATATCTGCCTCAGGCCACAGAGGCCACATGGGTTTCCTATCAGCACAAATGCCCCAAGAGAATGAAGTTCTGCCAATAACAAGTCAGCTATGCTAGAGCTGTTCTACAAACAGAGGAAAGCTTGGTAGACATGCTCCATAGGCTGTTCTCAGATGAGTCTGATACCTGGGAGAAAACCACTCAGTTGGGGTTTTTCAATTCTGCCTCCTCATTAACAAGCCTAAGATACCCTAGGGCTGTGATGGCAAACCTATGGAACATGTGCCACAGAAGGCATGCGAAGACCTGTCTGTGGGCACACATGCTGTGTACCCAGCATGCCATGGACCTGGCACAGAGTTCATCAGAGTTCCTTACTAGAAAGTCAGAGGGAGGTGTGTCTGGGCTGCTCTCCTCCCTCTTTCCACATGCACCTGAGGACATCACCTGCCCCTCTGCCCAGCAGCCCTTATGTGGGGTAAGGTAGGCTGCTCATAGGCTGCATGAGGGTACTGCTTGGACTGCAGCCCGTTGAGTCTGTGGTGAAGGTGATTCCCATGGTAAGGTTGGAGAGGAGCTAGGCTGGAGGGGAGCATAGCTCACAGCATGGCATATAAGAGGGGAACAGAGCTGGAGGGGAGCAGAGCATAGGCAACAGCACAGGCTTTGTGACGCCAGTCCTGCACATGGCTCTGCCTTATTGCCCACTAGAGATTTATCTGTAAGAACATCACAGAAAACTGATTTTTACATGATCTTAAAGGTAAAACACAGAATTGCTTTTCTAATCCTATTGAAAAGAATTTCACATAGCTGTGAGTATTCATGAAATACGACATGATGCAGCCATCTAAGTAGGATACTGCTGGCTTAATTTAAAAAATACATGCAATCTTGAACAGTCTTACTATTATTGACAGTATTTATATTTCACTTTTCTAACTCTTCCCTGCCTCTAAGGGGCTCACAATGTAAAAAGAAACAAAAACACACCAGACCAGAAAAAGTGATTTCAATTACTAGTGATAAGGCATCTTCTATGATGGGGGCAACATCTGGTTTTGTACAGTTCTTAAAGAAACAAAACATCAAGTCATCCAATTCCATTATATTATACATCAAGAAGCTTGTTGTGCCAGAGAAGGCAGCAAAATATTTGATGATATTCTCAAAGATGTCACAAAAATGATGAATCACATCATGGCTTATGCAAGTCCTGGAGAGATTTGTAGCCTGCTTGGATGAAATGAGGCATGAATGAAAAGGGGCAGGAATATCCACAACTCACTGATTATAACCTGGTTTACTAAACTCATGTTTTTTTTTTTTTAAACCCTTACCTTCCCTCTTGGAGTCAATACTGTGTATTGGCTCCAAGGCAGAAGAGTGGTAAGGGCTAGGCAATGGGGGTCAAGTGACTTGCCCAGGGTCACACAGCTGGGAAGTGTCTGAGGCCAGATTTGAACCTAGGACCTCCCATCTCTAGGTCTGGCTCTCAATGCACTGAGCTACCCAGCTGCCCCCACCAAACTCATGTTTTTTACAGATATTTACCCTACACTTAAAGGTGCTGAACAAACAACTACCAGGCATAAAGAGAACAGCAGAAAGAATGTTTTGTGATATCAAAACATTTGAGAGAAAACTGCAGGTTTTTGAAAGAGACCTTGAAAGTGGGCAGCTGAAATATTTTCCAAATCTAAAAATGCATTTAGAAATTCTACATTTGTAGACAATCCTACAAGCCATCAACAAATCTACAAGGAATTTTCTGGCATTGTAGCAGCTGCAAAGGTGAATTGTAGTAAGAAAAGTTTACATTTCTGTTAAGATGGAGACAACCCTGTGTTTTCTTACTTCTCCAGATATTTGAAGGACTTGATCTTTCCTGCTTACATGGGTTAGATTTAGGAAATCTGGAAATGGAGTATTTCAAGAAAGTGCTATCTGGAAAAATAATGTCTATGACCTGTGTGAAACACTTGAGAAGATAGAAGGGATGACAAAGAACAACACAGTTAGTTCTGAAAATGAAAGCCTTCAAGTGTGGGATTCTCTGCCAAAGTCATTGAAAGCACTTGGGATTGCATTCCTTACTTTGTTTGGATCATCTTGTGCTTGTGCCAAGGTGGAATCTAGAAGCCCCCTAGAAAGATTGAATGGCCCCCAATTTACTTAACTTAAAAGTGAAAGCCCCAGGTTTGACCTTGTCACAAGAGAGTTTCTGCCTGAGGGAAAATCCAAGTCCCAGTCTCAGCCTCACAGTAGACCATGAGTTAGTTCTGAGTGGAGATGGCTAATCCCATCAGATACCTCTTTTTGCCTTAGAAGCTTCTCCCATTGTATCACATCCCCCTTTCGAGGATCCAACTCTAGACCTTTGGCTGGAGAGACTAACCCACTACCTACTGCCCTATAAATCAAGGTCTATTATTAGTCTGAGACTGGTGAAGTAGGACTTTCCCTCAGGGAGGAACCCTGATGTGACCAGGTCAAGCCTGAGGCTTTCACCTTTAAGCTGAGTAAACTGAGGGTCATTAAATCTTTCTAGGGGGCTTCTAGATTCCAGGCTGGCACTTGTGAGCAGTTATTTTCAGCTCTGAATTATACCAAATCTAATACAGAAACAGATTACCTGAATGCCGTATGTGTTGCTCTCAAATTTACAAAGTAAGAGTCAAGGTTAGATAAATATACAAGAGCAAAAATCATATTAATTGTTCAAACATTGTTTCATTCAAACAATTGTTCATGCTAAATGCAAACTTTTATCTTTCAATAAAAAGTTGTTTGTATCATTGAAAGTACTGTTGTTGGGTTATTGTTTTTTTTTTTAAGACAAAAGATGTTAATGTATAAGTTGTTTTTTCCTACACTAAACCGGTTCAGGTTAAATTGCCTCATTGGCACTTTGTGATAAATAAGTGGATTTGGGTTGCAGTTTGGACACTCAGTCTCTAAAAGGTTTGCCATCACTGCCCTAGGGCTCTCTGATCAGAAAGGCTTTATCTTGCTTCTTCCTGCTTCTCTGGATCTCTTGTATACATGTAACACTTGTTTCACCAGTACTCTGGGAATGGCCAGACCATTCCCAGAGTACTGAAAACTAGCATCAAAAGACAAGACTTACTTCTCAGTTCTGTTAGCCCATTCAAACTTACAAATCCTGGTGCAGCCCAAATCTGGATTCCCAAATCTTTCACTGGTTTTACTTTAGCCTCCAAAACTCCCTTCCAGGCTTGAAAGAAAGCAGACAGCTCCCAATCTCCCCTTTCTGGCCAGCAGCCATAAAACTTTGGCTAACATGTCTAGCTCAGTGGATTGAGAGCCAGGCCTAGAGATGGGAGGTCCTATGTTCAAATCTGAACTCAGACACTTCCTAGCTATGTGACCCTGGGCAAGTCCCTTAACCCCCATTGCCTAGCCCTTACCACTCTTCTACCTTGGAACCAATACACGGTATTGATTCTAAGACAGAAGGTAAGGGTTTAAAAAAAAAAAAGAGAAACTGAAGCTCTGTACTGTTTCAGAATCCCAGACCAGCACCCAACTGTGTAGCATGGAGACCTCAAACAGTGGACCCCCCCCCCCCACTCACTCAATAATTTCTGTAGTCAGGGACTAAAGTAAAAGCAAGTTTATTGGAGCTTCTTAAAAGGGACATCCCCTGATGCCCATCAATTGGAGAATGGCTGAGCAAATTATGGTATATGTTGGTGATGGAATACTATTGTGCTAAAAGGAATAATAAAGTGGAGGAATTCCATGGAGACTGGAACAACCTCCAGGAAGTGATGCAGAGCGAGAGGAGCAGAACCAGGAGAACATTGTACACAGAGACTAATACACTGTGGTATAATCGAATGTAATGGACTTCTCCATTAGTGGCGGTGTAATGTCCCTGAACAATTTGCAGGGATCCAGGAGAAAAAAACACCATTCATAAGCAGAGGATAAACTGTGGGAGTAGAAACACTGAGGAAAAGCAACTGCCTGAATACAGCGGTTGAGGGGACATGACAGAGGAGAGACTCTAAATGAACACTCTAATGCAAATATTATCAACATAGCAATGGGTTCAAATCAAGAAAACATGTAATGCCCAGTGGATTTATGCGTCGGCTATGGGGGGTGGGGGGGAGGAAAAGAAAATGATCTATGTCTTTAATGAATAATGCTTGGAAATGATCAAATAAAATATTAAAAAAAATTATGAGAAAAAAAAAGGGACATCCCCTGGCTCTAGATAGCAAATGTTCCACTAGCATCACACAGATTAATGGCAGAATTGTTCCACTGGCAAAATGCAATACCTGCATGTAAGAATAGACTTTTTATAATAATATTGATACTAGATTCCCACCCACCCCCCACATCCAACCTCCAGTCAGGAGGGGGCTGTGATGTTTACAGTCTTTGAGCCATCGTGTGACTTAATTTCAGGGTACAGTAAGTGAAATATATACCAAATGAGTTACTTTCTTCCAACACTCTTCCTTCCTCCCTGCTAGCTTATCAAACTTGTGGGAGCTTTTCCCCCCTGTGCTTCTTGTTATCACTACTTCCTGGTGTTGCCCAGAAGCTTGCCTCAGGAGTAGATAAACCACCCAAGATTTTTAAATATAGAAATTGGGGGGGGGGGGAGGGTGTGGTTTTATTCTAAGCCCCTAACTCTTGCTGAGGTCCTGAAAATATTGGGGTTATAAGCCAAATGTTACTCTGAGAGTTACACATTTAATTTCATCCCACACATAGGGAACACATGGCCAAGGAAACACACTTCTCTAAAGGGCCCCAATGGCCTTTCTTGCCTTGGTGGTCATGTTCCGCCCTCCTGGGCTCAGTATCTCTGTGAGGTAAGTCCTCCCTTGCTTCAAGGACCATCAATGGTGTGGCCAACCCAACTAGCTGATGGCAAGTTGTCATTGCATTTCTATCAGGGAAACTTCCCATTTCATTAAAAAGATAACACAGGAATCGGCATATTGTTATAGTTCATTTAAATGAACACATTACATTATTATGCCTGCTCTTTCTGTCAATACTACTGAAAAGACCAATGGTGAAAAGCCAAAATCTCCAATATATAGGGATCCTGGAGAGAATCTGTGATCTGACTTAGGTGTGCACTGCCAATGCAGATTGCAACCCATATCCTTCCATTAATTCTCCATAGAGCATTTAACCACATAAAACTTTCCTCATAATCTTTTAATATTTTAATGAAAGAAAGGCACAGTGATGTGGTTAGAAGACCTGAGGCCAAGTCCTATCTATGACACATACTAGCCATATAAACCTGGATGGAACACAACTTCTTAGCTCCCCCATATTCACCCACTGGGTCACACAGTAGCCAAGTATAGGATGAAGGATTACAACTCAAATTTCTTGACTCTAAATTCAGTGCTCTATCCACTATCCCATCTAACTGTCTAGAGGGAGTTCATCACTAGGAGCTTCCTAACATGATGCAATAAAATCTGGTTTCAAAAAAAACCCACTTAAGCTGTCCATCCATTATTTTTCCCTCCTAATCACATACCTATGTCCTTCATTATGACTCATCCCTGAAACAACTGAATAAATTGTGATGCCTCCAGGTCAGACCTTTTGATCCTTTTCCTTAATATTCTAATAGGATGGCTTTCAACAATGACAGTCTTCAAGCATGTATGAGGAGGGCCACCGGTCCTTATAGTGCTTGCAATATGGAGTCCCTCTATTTTGCAGAAAGCAGCCAGGCAACAGGACAAGAAATAACATGGGATTTGGAGTCAAAGGACATGCAAGGCTTTGTTACCACCTATGTGACCTGGAACAAGTCACTTAGCTTTCTTCGAACCTTGGTTTTTCTCATCTTGAAAATAAAAAAGTTGGACCAAATGATTGCTAAATAGAGCAAAACTGGGAATATTTTTCCACTCGGGCAAAAACTGGAGTTGTGGGCAAGGGGGTTACTTGCCTTTGGTCACATAGTGATTACATGTAGTTAAATGACAGAGAAGGATTATGAATTCAAGTCAGTACTAGGATTATAGTGAATAAGCATCTGTTAAGCACCTACCAGTTGCCAAGCACTGTCTTAATCACTGGGGACAGAAGGAAAAGCAAATGATAGTTCCTTCCCTTAAGCAGCTCATAATCTAATAGAGAAGACAAGCAAGCATGTACATACAAGTCATGTTTAAAATAAATAGGAAATAATGGAAGACACTAGAATTGAGGGGCTAGGAAAGGGTCCCAAAGAAGATGGATTTTTTTAGGGAATTTAAAAGAAGCCAGTAGGCATTGATGAGGAGGTAGAACATTGCAGGCATGGGACAAGAGATGGCCAGGAAGTCAGGGTCACTGGATCAAAGAGTAGTCACACTGACTTACTGCATATTACATGGGTGGTAACAAAGCCTTGCATGTCCTTTGACTCCAAATGTCAGGCAGTAAGGAACAAGGAGACTAGACAGGTAGGAAGGGAGAAGTGAGGTTATAAAGTTAACTTGAAGGTCAAACAGAGGATTTTGTTTTTGATCCCAGAACCAATTGAATTTATTGATTGGGGTGGGGTGCAATAACATGGACTTTTGGAGAGAGAACAAGTTTCCCTTGAATGATGAGGTCAGAACTAGCCTCCAATGAGTTTAGAAATAAGTGAGAGGAAAGGAAGTGTAGATGGCCTGACTTCTCAAGGATTTTTTCTGAGAAAGGGAAGAGAGAAATTGTATGGATGGTCAGATCAAGTGAGGATTTTGTACAAATGGAGAAGACATAGACATGTTCGTAAGCAGTAGTGAAGAAACAAGTAAAAAGAAACTAAAGATTAGAGACTAGAGATAATATAGACCTTTGTCATACTTGAAAAAGTGGCCCTACTGGCCAAGACAATCCCCCACAATGAATCAGCCCTTAGAATTACCCATGACTCTTTATTCCCCAATTTAATTTGGTGCCAAGGCTTGTCAATTCCATTTCCACAACATTCCTGCCCCCATCAGAAGCTTTCTCTTCACTCACATGATCACCACTCAAATTTGAGCTCACTTGCCTACTTTATAATACTCTCTTAGTCAGTTTACTCAGTTTCCTGACTCCTCCCCTTAAATTCAGTTTCTACCCAATTGTTAAAATAATCTGCCTTTAGTTCCAACCATGGCATTGCCCCTGTATAAAAAGCTTTGATGGAGGGGCGACTAGGTGACTCAGTGGATAGAAAGCCAGACCTGAGGAGGTGTCCTGGGTTCAAAACTGGCCTCAACAATTCCTAACTGGGTGTCCCTAAGCAAGTCATTTAGCTCCAATCTCCTAGCCCTTCCTACTCTTCTGCCTAAAACAGAAGGTAGGGGTTTTTTAATGTTTTTGTGAATTAAGAAAAAGCTCATCATAATATGGTTTCAGCCTTTAAGACATTTCATATGACTGTCCTTTACACCTCCCACATTCCAGCCAGGTTAGCCTACTTGATGTTTCCAGATTCAATATCCTCCATGTTGCTGCACACTGGCATCCTGCATGCTTGGAATACATTCACTACACTACCTCCTTGGCTTCCTTCATAGCTCATTTCAAGAATCAAATCCTCCCTGAAGCCTTTCCCAAGCCTCTAGGAGTGATTGTTCTCTCCCTCCTCAAATGGTTTGATTTATCTGTGTCTACATGGTATGGCTCTCCTAGAATGTAAGTTCCTTTCATTTTTGTCCTTGCAGCACCCTACATGCAATTAATAAATGTTTGTTGTATTGCCTTGATGAGAATTGAGAATTAGGAGCAAATCTTCTCCTAAACTTTCTCCAATCATGACAGTGTAGCAAAGTGATTAGAAGGGTAACCTTGCTGTCAGGAGCTCCCGAGTCCATGTCCTACTTCTGACTCCTTCTGTATAGCCATGATCAATCCACTTAATGTTTCACAGACTAAGCCACTCTCTAAAAATATATTAGGGGAAAAGTCATTCATCTGCATCAGTTAGAGGAAGTTCTCACATGGACAGTTTCCCAGATCAATGAAATTATCAGGCAAAAAATAATATTTGTAATAACATTCATGTAATCCTTTCAGATTTACAAAGTTCATTTCCAATTTGTATTTTTAAAGTATGGCGGATAATGGGTAGGAAAAGTGTTTTTACTTGGCTTTGTGGCTGGTAAAATGACTGGTAAACAAAGGTTCAATCGTCTGAGCATATGGATTTATGAAGTAATGGCAATTGCCCAACAAATTGGGATCAGGCCCCTGAGACAGACCTTTATACATTAAAAACCATTGATCAAATAAAACCAATTAAAGGAAAAATACAACATTAGGTAGTCTGTGATTTCTAATTGGAAGAAAGATTATGTAATTTCCAAGTGGGTGGGGGGCCCAGTGAGTGAGAGAACATGCAGTTCTCTGAATTCAGGAAAAGATGCATTCCACTCCTCCCCAAGTATCTATAAACAATCAAAAGAACATGGAAACACTAACTGATCAGTAATGAGGCCAGTTTTCAGATAAGACATATGGGTTGCTTGAGATGTGCAATTATGAAAGAACTCCTTGCATCCATCTTTGAATCAGACCACATTTTTGTTCATGATGACCTAGGTCCTTCATCAAGGATCTCTAAACAGCAGGTACACGTGGTTCAATTTCCTAGCCACACAGGGTCAGGTTCAAATAATAAAATAAGTTTTTTTTTTTTTCCCAGTTCCCACAACTGAATAAAAATTTCCCAAAGGACAGAATTTGGACTAGACCCATAATTGAATAAAGGGAACTGAATTAGCTCCAGAATTAAGTTATAAAATGGAGTCAGTATGGTTTATTCAATTCCCATAATTTACCACTTGCTGTCCTAATCCCCTCAATTCTCTCAGTTTTCCTCAGTATCAAAGGAGGAATCACCTGCCATACCTATTAGACATCTGTGCAAGTTAATGAATTACAAACTCTCAGTCCAATGAATAAAACCATGTTCTTTCCTGCAGAAAGCAGTATCTCAGAGTTGGAAAGTCAACTAATCAGACCCTTAGCTAGACAAGAATCCCCACTTTAATTTACCTGATAGCTAGTTATCCATCCTTTTTATGTAAGTCTTGGTTGTTAGGAAGATGTCTTTATATCAAAGTCTATCTCTAATGCTACTCTGTAACTTGTACTCATTATTGCCATCTCTACTAGTGGCTTACCATTTTTTTCATACACTGTTTCCATGCAAATAGCCATGTGTTTATGAAAAGAAATAACCTATTTCTTTCACCTCTGCCTTGATTGGCTTCTCCATGGTGATTCTCATTGGTGACCAAAAGAGGCAAATTATTCATTTCCTTTGATCCAATTATTTATCATCTTCCTTCATATGTATTCATTTGTTTCCTTTCAAAGACATTTCAAAGACAAACACAGGAAGAGGGACATCTAACCCCAATGGAAGTGATGCTGGAACTATGAAAAAAGGAACCAGAACTGGTAAGAAACATTTAAAAGATGTGGGAGGGGGCAGTCTATTTAAATCAGCATATATTTTATTTTATTTGTATTATTTTTTTTGCTTTGTCTTATTGAACTTTGCAGATAATGTGAGCTTTTTGTTTTGTTTGGGGTTTTCCAGGTTATATGTAGATATAATAACCCTTTTCTGACATTCTTTGATCAATGTTACCTCCATCCCTCCCATCCCTCATTCCTCCCCTAGGTGGAAGGTAATATGATTATATATGTTTTATATGTGCTATCATATGTTCATTGTGTTGTGAAAGAAGACGCAGATGGCTTATAATAGAGGAAAATTCATAAAGGAAATAAAGTGAAGAATAGTATGCTTCAATCTACATTCAGACACCATCAGTTCCTCTTATGGTGATAGTAAGCCTTTTTCCTCATGAATTCCTTGGAGTTGTACTGGATTCTTGTGGTGCTGATAATAGTTGTCATTCACAGTTAGTCATAGTACTTTATTGGTGTTACTGTTATTTAGATTAAAATTGTGAGACTGGCTGTACATTTTATTATTTTATTAATCATAAAGGAATAGGGGAGAAGGGTGAAAGAGAGAGAGAGAGAAAGAGAGAAAGAAAAGAGGTAGATAACTTAGAAAAGCTTTACCCTAATCAGCTTCCCCATTTGACTGCTTGTCCTGTAGCAGCTCCTGCCAGCACCAAAAGGGAAGAAGAAACAAGCAGCATGTTTCCTGGTTCACCACTGATATACTTTCCTGGCTTCTCCCTCCATGCTGGCATTGCATGCTGATGACTGATGTCAGGGTGCTGGAGACATTTAGGATAATGCCAGATACCTAGCCTACATTGGCAACAGCTGTTTAGGCTGTAGTCAGGGAATGCCAGGCAGTGGTGGATCCTGGGAAGGTAGGCAGAGCTATTTTTCCTTGCACAATCCCCACTTCTAATTCTCTGGGAGGCCAACATGTCAAATCTCCTTATTTGATTTACCAGGAGATTAACGTGTCAGGTCTCCCCAATGGGTCATTCCACATATGGAGACTATACATTTAAGATTCTCTCACTAGGGGCTATAAAATATTAATCTAATCTAAGATATTCTGTTACACAATGTTACCTTCATTCATTAGTATGTTTTGATTATTAGTCATAAGTTCTGTTATATTGTCTTCATTTGTACCCTCTTCCTATGATTGAACTAGGGATAATACCATTATAAAAGTCCCCAGTCAAGTTGGACAAACTCTTTTCCAAGGCAAAGCCATCGGTCCTTATGGATGCTGGGTCTGTCACCAGATCCATAGAAACTCTGTTTTGTCATGGTAAACAATTCCAATCCAAAGGAATGAGGCTTTACCACAGCTTACACCACAGGAGGGTCATGTGTTAACTAAAAAGCCTTTTGCTCCTTTTGCCTGTATTTATTGATTTTTGAGAAATTTAAGGAACTGAAAATCTCAGTTGATTTTAACAAGTCTTCAGAAGTGGTTTTCAGATATTTAGGAGCACCATTACCTCTGATTGATCATGTGCTGACCTTTGATTTGTGTGTGAAAAGAGGTAAGGGTCCTTTAAGTAGTAGATATATGGGTAACAAGGTAAAGAGCAACCTCACCATTCCATTCTCTAACTCCACATTTATCTTTGCTAAGGTAAAGCTAAGAAATGCAATGGGTGGGACACATAAATACATGTCTTTTACAACTGTCATGATCTCATCCCAGCTGAAGATGGATTTCCCATGGGGCTTGTTGACCCCTGGACAGTTCTGGTCAGCTTACTCTATCCTTCCCCAAGGGTGGATGTTACTTGTGGTTTGGCTTATGTGACTCCATCAGTATCAGTGCATGACCACTATTTTGGCCAAATAGACCTTCTAGGGGACCTGGGGACTGAGGATGGGAGAGTATAGTTCATTGACTTTACAATGGTAAAGAAAATGAGGAATCCCAGATAGGAACAACAGTGAGAGGATGACCCTTTACTATGGATACAAAAGGGAAAGATCCAGCCAAATGGCTGGGCTACTTTGGTAAAGGACTTTGGCCTAAGGGGAGAAAGCACTGGGACAAAAAGAGATACTTAAAACCTGGTGGCATTAGCCATCTCTACTTAAACTACTTTAAGTTCTATTGTTAGTCTGAGACTCTGTGAAGTTGGGCTTTTGGTGTGTGTGGGGGGAACTCATGTGACAAGGTCAAAGTTGAGGTCTTCACCTTCAAGCTAACTAAACTGGGGGGTCATCAGATCTCACTAGGCTATAAGTTTGGGGGTTTCTAGATTCCACATCTGCACATGCATCCTGGGGCAATTGTAGTGTTGCTCAATATTCTCCTGAGGAGGGAGAGGGAGATTCTATAATTATCCTAAATTCTAAAATTTAAGATCTTTTAAAGTAATTTTAGGAAAAGGAAATCTGGACCAGGAAAGTGGATCTCCTGGAGATGTTTTAAGGGTGCTTAAAATCACACACTACATCAAGGGTTCCAAAGTGAACTTTTGGATATAATGAACTTAACTGAAGAAGTTTGAACCTACCATTTATTCTGATTGTAAACTCTTATGCCAAAAGGGAGTGCCCCTTAATTGGCTTTTTGTCAATGCTCCTATTAATCTTTTTTTCCTCTCCCTTTCTCTTTTATTTTCAACACTGTCATAATTACCTCTATGTAAGTGCAATATTTTATATGCCCTAGTGAGAGAATCTTAAATGTATAGACTTCATATGTGGAATGATCCATTGGGGAGACCTGACACGTTAATCTCCTGGTAAATCAAATGAGGAGATTTAACATGTTGGCCTCCCAGAGAATCAGAAGTGTGGACTCTGCCCACCTTCCCAGCATCCACTGCTGCCTGGCATTCCCCGACTACAGCCTAAACAGCTGTTGCCAATGTAGGTTAGGCATCTGGCATCATCCTAAATGTCTCCAGCACCCTGACATCAGTCATCAGCATGCAATGCCAGCATGGAGGGAGAAGCCAGGAAAGTATATCAGTGGTGAACCAGGAAACATGCTGCTTGTTTCTCCTTCCCTGTTGATGCTGGCAGGAGCTGCTACAGGACAAACAGTCAAATGGGGAAGCTGATTAGGATAAAACTTTTCTAAGTTATCTACCTCTTTTCTCTCTCTCTCTCTCTCTCTCTCTCTCTCTCTCTCTCTCTCTCTCTCTCTCTCTCTCTCTCTCTCTCTCTTTCACCCGCCTCCCCTATTCCTTTCTGATTAATAAAATAATAAAATTTACAGCCAGTCTCACAATTTTAATCTTACACTATATACAGCATTCTCCTGGTTCTACTTATTTCACTGCATTGCTTCATATAAGTCTTTCCAGGTTTGTTTGTTGTTGGGTTTTAAAGAAATTCAACTTCCAATTCTTTGCCACCACAAAAAGAGCTACAATAAATATTTTTGTACAAGTAAGTCCTTTTTTCCTACCTTTGGCCTTTCTGGGATACAGTCCTAGAATGGAATTGCCACATCAAAAGGCAGTTTGATGGCTCTTTGGCTATGGTTCTAAATTCTCCCCAGAATGGTTGTATCAGTTCAAAGCTCCACCATAGTATGTTAGTATCTCAATTTTCCCACATCCTCTCCAATAATTATCATTTTCCTTTTTTGTCAAATTTTCCAAGAAGTATGAGAGTTATTTTAATTTGATTTTTTCTAATTAATAGTGATTTGGAACATTTTTCTTTATATCCAAAGATAATCTTAATTTCTTCATCTGAGGAATGCTTATTCATGTCCTTTGACCATTTGTCAGTTAAGGAATGCCTTATATTCTTACAAAGTTGACTCTGTTCCATAGACAGGCTCCTAGATCTCATCTGAGAAGCCATTTAGTCTAGCCCCCTCACCCTCGGGGAAATTAAATGGCCAAGATCACCCAAAGAGGAAGTATCAGAGGCAAGAGCTGAACCTGATTCCTTTGACTACATCTATCATGTGCATTTAGGAAAGAACAAAGCTCTTTCAGATGGGAGTGGGGGGGGGTGATGTTGTTAACAATCGGGGAGATCCAGGAAATCTTTCTGGTGGAGGATTTGGCATTTCAGTTATATTTTCAAGAATGAGGAGAAGGTTAGGAGATGGAGGAGGGGGAGGACATTCCTGATGAGAGAAACTTCAAATACCTGGAAGAGGGAAACCATGGCTAACCACACACCTGTCAAACAATTTTAGTAATTTTCATTTAGTTATTAGGCACTAGAACCCCACCACTATGAACAGGTACACTGAAGCAGAAGCCATGTCATCTTGGAAACCTCAATCGGTCCTTGTCAGTTATTCTTATTTTTAAAGTTAAACAATTTTTTGTTTTACGTGATTGTCCAGGCAAAATCTATATCAGATTGCTTACTGTCTCAGAGAGAGAAGAAGGGAGGGAGGGACGGAGGGAGGAAAGGAAGGTCAGAAGAAGAGAGAGAATTTGGAACTTAAATTTTTTTTTAATTTTGAATTGCTTTTACATGTAATCGGGGGAATATAACATTATTTAAAAACAAAAAGTAAAATAATTTAGTGATGAAAAACATAGTACTATAGCATCTCATCTGGCTTCCTTCCCAGCTTAATGCTCACAGTTTTGTAAGTTATATGTGTGTGAGGAGTGACTACCCCAATGGCAAGATAACCTTTAGGTCCAAGTTTGTGAGAAACCCCTCCCTAGATGCATTAGCTTAACAGTTGGCCAATCCACACAACTAGCTTAAAGCAAAGATAGTTATTAAGATGATATCATGACTTGTTACATCAGATTGAAGCTTTCTGTTTAAGTAATGCTTGGATTTCCCCTATTTTCCTCCTTTTAGAAATGGCTCCTGAGTCAAAAAAAACAGAGGAAGACGAGCAAAGATTTAGCGTTCCCCACATTGTCGTTACTCGAGCTTCCAACGAGACTATACAAGGTGTACCATTAGGACAAGACATACAAAGGACCATTAGGGATGAGATAGACTATGGTCCCTACTACCGCCACAGGAACCCCAGCACAATCGATGCATACCTTCGAAAAGAACCTCCGAAACCTAAACAGGTCCCATAATGGTCCACTGAAGCACCATGCCTTCGTTAGAAACTGGTGGCAGCAGCTACTCCTCCTCCTGCAAACCACCCCAGCCTTGCTTTTCCCAGCATCACATGCAGTTTGGAGAAGGGCAGGAATGACTCCCTGAGATGTGAACTGGGAAGCTTGGTTAAATAAAGAAATGAATGTTGAAAGTGGATAGATTGGTAATGAGGCTATACAGGGAAATCAGGGTGCTCTAAACTTAAACCAATAAGTTAATAAGTCTTTCGATGTACTTTTGAGAGGGAAAAAATTCCAGTGGTCCATGTACCTGTAACCAGATTCCTGATTCAGAAATGATGCATTCATTATTCTGATGGGTGTGGGAAGGATTTTAAGTTAAAAAAAAAAAAGAAATGTGACCCTGGACAAGTCACTTGACCCCCATTGCCTAACCCTTACCACTCTTCTACCTTAGAACCAATACACATACTTGATCCTAAGACAGAAGGTAAGGGTTTAAAAGAATAAAAAATAAACATAAAGAAATTAGCATGAGGAAATTACCATATAACCTTTTTTTAATGGTTCCATATATGTGTGTTGGCCCAGTGTGGAGCCACCTAATCTATGGAATTCTAAACCTGAGAAGGGGTTTCAGTTTGGGGAAATCCTGAGGGATGATTGAAAATTGAAATGACTGATTCTTCAGAAATAGTCCTGCTGTCCTCATTGTCCACCACTGAGGCAATCAGGGCATGCCATTATTATCTTGAAAATCCAAGCAGCATACATCAGAGAAAAGCAGGATTCATGAGCGATAAAAGCAGTTTTCTACCATGCCATTGTATAGGAACTTTAGATACGGTTAGCAGGATGTAATCACAGACAGTTATTTTTACTAGGTCAATTAAAGCCAGAAATCGCACTTAGGAAACCCCTCAAGGGCAAGACAAGCAAAACTGTATACACATGTAGGTGTTAGTGATATATATATATGTGTGTGTGTGTGTGTGTGCATTGTTAAAAGTATAATTTGGATAGGGAGAAGGAAAGTAATACAGTGGGATAAACATATAAATATTGAATTTATTTTAACATAGAAGGGATGAAGGAAAGGGAAATGGGAAAAGGTGAAATCTGACTGCTTTTTATCCACTAACTAATCAATATCTGACTTACACTAAACTAAACCCCAAGTTATCTATAAGCAAGTCCAACAGGGTCAATATCTCAGAGTTCTCCTGATGTCTTCAGATGTCCCAGCAAGGTAGTGATCTATTCCTCAGTCTGGCTGTCCACCAGGAAGACTGGAGTTATTCTTTCACCACAGCTAGAAGATACTCAAGGCTACTTGTTTGATGGATGGATTCAAGATGATTCACAAATACACCTGCCTCCTCCTTCTCTCAGGTCCAGAGTGACAGTTAATCAACTGTCCCTAGGAGTTCTGACTCAACCAGTCTCAGGAAGATTCTGAGTCTCACGCCCTGTCAATCATTCCTTGCATAAATGTTATTTTCCTTTGCTACAGCATACATATATGATACATATATGTATATGCAAATTATATATAATCCTATTGATAATCCAAGTGAAATTTCAGGGGAAAAAAAGATGAAAGTTTCTCCTTAAAGCAAGGTTAGATTAAACTGTTAGAGATAATAGTTGCAGTTTATTTGGTAGAAAGTACTCAATCTGAACATTGGTATTTATAATCCCATAAATATTACTATATAAAGAATCCTTTAAAATTATATGAAATAAAAATAAATAAAAACATATGAATTAGCTATTGTTACTTAAATAGTAATACTTTAGGGGTAGCTAGATGACTCAATGGGTAGAAAACCAGGCCTGCATTGTAAACCTTAAACTTCCTTAGACTTATGAATGTTGGAAATTTCCCCATTGGGAAATTTCATACTTGAAAAATTTCCTACTGATAGTAAGAACTCTATTGGAATGTGAAACTCCTTGGCATGGGAGGATCCTTCTCCTCCCTACTTAAGACTACTTTAGGACAGAAACCTTTTGCTAAACAATGGAAAGGGCTTTGACCTATGCTTAAGCATAGAACAGGAAGTTCTTTGAGTCATGATTGATTTTAGAATTGATACAATAGAGATACTTGGAATGACAGAACCAGGTCTTGGAACTTCCAATCTCCACCCTACTCAGTCCTAACAGGATTTAGGAAGGGCTGCAGCAAAGATCAAGATTTAATTATTTGAGAATATGACCTTCAACAGACATGTGCAAAGGAAACAGACCTCTGGGCAGTCCTGGGTTAAGCTAGAGCCACCATTGGCACAGGGAAGACATGGACAATAATTGGTAGATGTGAGAACTGAGGGGAGGTGACTTAGATGGTTTCCTTAAAGATAGCGGGGTCTGAGGAGAGGGGAGGAGGTTTTGGCTCTGAGAGGTTTTGCTCTGAGAGGTTTTGCTCTGAAGGAGTCTGAGAGGAGAGAGGTCCTGGAGGGAGAGCTCCTGGAGAGGTCTGAGAGGAGGGCTTGCTCTGAAGGAGGCTGGAGGTGGAGGCCCCTGAGACTGTTTCTCCATTTTGGTCACGTGAGTGATAGGGACTAATCTCTTTTCTTTGCCTCAGCTATCTAAGGGCTTGGGTTAAGGAGAGGGGGTATTTAAGCCCTATTCCCTTCTCTCCCCTTTCTCTCTCTCTCTCTCTCTCTCTCTCTCTCTCTCTCTCTCTCTCTCTCTCTCTCTCTCTCTCTCTCTCTCATACATTTCTTCCTCCTGTTTGTAATTAAAAACTCCATAAAAGGCTGACTGCTGACTTTAGTTTTCATTTAGGAATTACATAGCTGAATTCCTTGGCGACCTTAAATTAATATATATCAGTCTTTTAAAGTGATTTCCATGTCACAGCATGCAGGAAGTCCTGGGTTCAAATTTGACCTCAAATACTCCCCAGTTGTATGACCCTGGGCAATTGCAGAGTCCTTATGACTCTTCTGCCTTGGAAATGATACTTAGTATTGATTCTAAGACAGAAAGTAAAGGTTTCTTTTTATTTTTTAATGTTAATACTTGAATTTTAGCATGAAAGGAGAGGTGATGTGCCTAAATTATGTGCTAATATTAACTCAATTACGAGAATTAGTAGGAAGTCTTAAGTTTGTATCCATACCCCAAGGCACCAGTTAGTACCTAAGGAAAAAATTACTAACTTGTAAAGGATTATACCAACAAACTCTCACTATAATTTCCTCAATTACTTGTAAAAACAATTTTAACCTTCATTTAAAAAATGTTTTTGAGTTGCATTCTTCAGCCATCCCTGATACAACAAGAAATCTATTATAGATTTTACATGTGTGACACAAATTCTTACATGTATTCCACTTGATCCTTAGCATTTATTCTTATTTCAAAGTTAAACTTTTTTTTTTCTAATGAAAATATACTAGTGTAACATTCCATTTGGCTTTCTCTCCAACTTGGCACTTACAGGTTTGTAGGTTATGGGTGTGTGAGGATAGACTATCCCAGCTTGGGAATTCCCAAGCTTCTGAGTGACCCCTCTCTAGGGGCATTAGCAGTCAGCCAATGCATGCCATTAGCCTAAAGCAAAGGCACTTACAAGATGGCATAGTGAAAATAGTAGATACAAAACATTGGCACATAAACCTGAGGCATGTTCTCTCATGAGTTAGAGTCAGTGGGAAGAGTGGGCATAAAGTATGTTGGTAGTAAAGTTCATATAAAGGTGAGGGGTATATTTTTATCATATTTAATTAGTTCTATTCCTGAGTCTTGAATGAAGGCTCAGACCTATCCCTCATTCCTTTGCTTCTAGGATATTCAGAGAATGTCTCACCTTGGGACATCTCCCATTGCAGAAAGAAGAGAGAGATTGTGAAGTTCTGCTTACTCTGAAATAGCTAACTAGTTTAAGCTGGGGGAAATCTGTCAGAAGCATAACTAAGTCCTTTTAATTTGATTTAATTTAAAATTTAAGTCCTTTTTAATTAACTGACTTTACAGAAAGACAATCCTGATCTGGCAGAACTCAATTTCTCTCATCAGTCATCTAGTTATGTGACTACCACCATCACTCAGGGGATGTGGCAGGGTTTGAGAATTTTGATGGATCATCTCCTCTCTGGGTATTCACAATTAAAAATGTCATTGGATGTCCAAAGGAGGGGCTGAATAATGAGTTCCCAAAATTGTATTTAGGTATCTGCACAAGAGACCTTCCTGGTCTTTGATACTAAGAGGATCATTGATCATTAATCTATTGGTTGTTGCTAGCCTAATAATAGGCTATATTATATTATATTAAAATATATCAATAAATTTATTTTCTTAACCAGAAGCTAGTATCTTGGAATTTTTAACTGTGATGAAGGCAACACACTTTAAAAAAATTAGAGTATTTTCTCATGGTTACATTATTTATATTCTTTCCCTCTTCTTTTTCTTTCTCCTTCCCAGAGCTGCCAAGCAATTCCACTAAGTTATATATGTATTATCATTCAATACCTATTTCCATATTTTTCATTTTTGTAATAGAGTAATCTTTCAAAAACCAAAATCCCATATCCCATACCCATATAAACAGGTGATATATTAAATGTTTTCTGCTGGGGGCTAACAAGACTCGATGTCTTGACATGGTCACACATGGAGGGCAGGAGGTCACAAAATGGCTCCTTGGCAAGATGGAGATATATACTCAACCCCCCTCTGTAAGACTTCTCTCATTAACATCCCTTACAAATGGAATTACTATGATTATTGTTCTCTCCCTGGCTTCAGGAAAAATAATATGAGAGCAAAATACTTGCCCATTATCCCCCCTAGAATACCATCAAAAGATCATACTTACAAAACCAAACCCAAAACATCATGGGTTAATTTCTGCTTATGCATATAACTTCTAACAAAGCTGTGTTCAGAAATCCCCTACTTCCATGCACAGAACAAATTCTCCTAAACCAGTACATCAATCATCCTAGGGAGAGACTTGTACACCATGCCTTAGTACACCATGCCTCAGTGACTTGATTTACCAACCAAAATTCATATTGGAAACTCCCCATGAAACACCGAGACAAGATTAGCCTAATATTAAAACTGAGTTGTGTTTCTATTATCCCTTTGATCCCATAACTTAGTCACAATGTTTGTCGTTTATCTTCTGGAACTTCTGATTGATTATCTATTTTTATTAAAAGTAATAAATGATTTTCTTTGATTGTATGCAAGTCCAAGTACCTCACAGGTTAATGAAAAAACTTACCTCTACTATACCACCTGTGACGAAATAATTTTATCTTTTGCAAAAGTTTTGTGTATGCTGTCAGAATTAATAGTAACAATATAAATATATAGGATGATCACAGAATGTTAATCAAATGATTTGTTAAAAGTTAATGTATCACACAACACCCATTCCTATTGAAAACACTAGAAAGTATAGGAATAGAAGGGTCTTTCCTAAAAATAATAAACAATATCTCAGCCAACATCATCTGCAATGGGGATAAACTAGATGCATTCCCTATGAGATAAGGAGTGAAACAAGGATTTCCATTATCACTGCTATTATTTAACATTGTACTAGAAACACTAGCAATAGCAATTAGAAAAGAAAAAGAAAATGAAGGTATTAAAATTGGCAATGAGGAGATCAAGCTATCACTCTTTGCAGATGATATGATGGTCTACTTAAAGAATCCTAGAGAATCAACTAAAAAGCTAGTGGAAATAATCAAAAACTTTAGCAAAGTTGCAGGATACAAAATAAACCCACATAAGTCATCAGCATTTCTATATATCTCCAACACATCTCCACAGCAAGAATTAGAGAGAGAAATTCCATTTAAAATCAATATAGACATTATCCCCCCTAGACAATATAAAATATTTAGGAATCTATATGCCAAGACAAACACAGGAACTATATGAACACGACTACAAAACACTTTCCCCACAATTAAAACTAGATCTAAATCATTGGAAAAACATTAACTGCTCATGGGTAGGACAAGCTGACATAATAAAAATGACCATCCTACCCAAACTTATTTACTTATTCAGTGCCTTACCTATCAAACTACCAAGAAACTTTTTTACTGAATTAGAAAAAAACTATAACAAAGCTCATTTGGAAGAACAAAAGATCAAAAATATTGAGGGAAATAATGAAAAAAAATTGTGAAGGATGTGGCGCTAGCAGTACCAGATCTAAAACTGTACTATAAAGCAGTAGTCATCAAAACAATTTGGTACTGGTTAAGAAACAGAAGGGAAGATCAGTGGCATAGACTTGGGGAAAATAACCTCAGCAAGACAGCATATGATAAACCCAAAGACTCCAACTTTTGGGACAAAAATCCACTATTTGACAAAAACTGCTGGGAAAATTGGAATATAATATGGGAGAGATTGGGTTTGGCTCAACATCTCACACCCTACACCAAGATAAATTCAGAATGGGCGAATGACTTGAATATAAAGAAGGAAACTAAGTAAATTAGGTGAACACAGAATAGTATACTTGTCAGATCTTTGGGAAAGGAAAGATTTTAAGATCAAACAAGAGTTAGAAAAAATTACAAAATGTAAAATAAATAATTTTGATTACATTAAATTAAAAAAGTTTTTGTACAAACAAAACCAGTGCAACCAAAATTAGAAGGGAAGCAACAAATTGGGGGGGGGAAATATTTATAATAAAAAACTCTGGCAAAGGTCTAATTTCTCAAATTTATAAGGAGCTAAGTCAATTGTACAAAAAATCAGGCCAAATTGAAAAATGGTCAAGGGACTTGAATAAGCAACTTTCAGATAACAAAATCAAAACTATCAATAAGCACATAAAATGTGTTCCAAATCTCTGAAAATTTGAGAATTACAAATCAAAATAACTCTGAGGTAAGTACCACCTCATATCAAGCAGATTGGCCAATGTAACAATAAAGGAAAATAATAAATAGTGGAGGGGATGTGGCAAAATTGGGACACTAATGCATTGCTGGTGGAGTTGTGAATTGATCCAATCATTCAGGACAGCAATTTGAAATTATACCCAAAGGGTTTTAAAAGTTTGCCTGCCCTTTGAACCAGCCATACCTCTGCTGGGTTTGTACCCCAAAGAAATAATAAGGAAAAATACTTGTACAAAAATATTTGTAGCCACACTCTTAGTGGTAGCAAAAAAATTGGAAAATGAGGGGATGTCCATTGATTGGGGAATGGCTGAACAAGTTGTGGTGTCTGATGTGGATGAAATAATATTGTGCTGAAAGGAATGATGAACTGAAGATTTTTATGTGGACTGGAAAGACCTCCAGGAATTGATGCAGAGTGAAAGGAGCAGAACCAGGAAAATATTGTACATGGAAACTGATACATTATGGCACAATTGAATGTAATAGACTTCTCTATTAGCAGCATTGCAATGATCCATGAAAATCCAGAGTAATGTATGAGACAGAGTGCTATCCACATCCAGAGAAAGAACTATGGGAGTAGAAACATAGAAGAAAAACATATGATTAATCGCATGGTTTGATAGGTACATGATTGGGGATTTTGGCTTTAAATGATCACTCTATTGCAAATATTAATAATATGGAAATGGGTTTTGAACAATAATACATATATAACCTGGTGGAATTGCTCATTGGCTCCTCAAGGGGGGAGGAAAGAGGTGAGGGAAAGAACATGAGTCATGTAACAAAGGTAATGGAAAAATATTCTTAATTAATTAATTAACATTCCAAGTAAATAAATATTGTTTATTATTTTGAGGAAAGACCCTTCTATTCCTATACTTTATAGTATTGTCAGTAGGAATGGGTGTTGTATTTTGTCAAAGGCTATATCTATTGAGATAATCATGTGATTTCCATTACTTTGATTATTGATATGGTCAATTATGTGGATGGTTTTCCCAATATTGAACCATTCTTACATTCCTGGTATAAATCCCACCAGGTCACAGTGAATAATCCTTGTCATAACTTACTGTAGCCTTTTAGCTAGAATTTTATTTAAGATTTTTGCATCTATGTTCATTAAGGAGATTGGTCTATAGATTTTTTTTTCTGTTTTTGATCTTCCTGGCTTGGAAATCAGTACCATATTTGTGTCATAAAAGGAGTATGGTAAGACTCCTTCTTTGCTTATTTCATCAAACAGTTTGTATAGAATTGGGATTAGTTGTTCTTTAAATGTTTGATAGAATTCACTTGTGAATCCATCTGGCCTTGGGGATTTTTTCTTACGGAGTTCCTTGATGACTTGTGTGGTAGAGGCATGGAGAGAGAGAGAGGACTTGTAAGCCAAGATGCAAGAACCAAGGCTGGGGACCTGCCTGTCAATCAAGAAGAAGGTTCCAAACAGAATGTTCCCAGGAGTTGGCAGTTGAGCTGACGAGGGGGAGGGGACTTGGAGTCACTCTCTCTGGAGGTTGAACCTTGCTGAAAAGACTCCTGTAGGGCTGACTTGGTTTTGGGGGGGCTTTCTGACCAAGGGAGAAACCTCTGAGATTTGACTGACCAAGAGTTGGAGGAAAGCCAAGAGAAACTGAGACTTTGAACTTTGTTTCTCTCTGGGGTTAAGCTGAGAGACCTTGATGACTTTGTGAAGGAGAAGAAGGAAGATTTTAACTGTTGTCCTCCATCTCTAACTGTCTCTCTGTCTCAGTTTGTGACAAGACTGATTATTTCTATAACCGTTCTAAATTCTCCTTGTAGTTTAGGGAAATCCTCATCCCTCTTACCTCAGTTTCGCATCCTATTATCACAATAAACCCATTACCTGAGAAAGAAAACTAGAGTATTTTATAGTCCACTCAGGGAGAAGGGAGGAAGCCAAAGGCTTCCAGAAGAGGGTGATTAAGGGAGGGAGTATAACACCTGTACACCTTACTTGAAAGCACGAAGAGAAACAAAGGCAAAGCCTACCCCCAAGCATGAAGAAAATCACTTGTAATTCATACGTGCAGACATGAAAAAGAATATTGATAAATTCTGCATGCACGAAGATTTCAGCTCACTTCCATGCAAAAGTAACTTTTCACTCTTACTTGCACACATACGTACAAAACTAACTTGCAGACATGTTCATTGTTTGTTCGTGTGTTCCTGGGTTCCTGATTATTGCAGTGGATCCTGATTTGAGGAACACAAGTCTTCAATCAAGTAACAGAAGACAGAAGAGTGAAGTGTTGACCAGAGAGGATGGAAGAGATTTTCTACAAGCAACATGACTAGACATGGAAGGATTTTGGAACTTTGTTTTTTGGAACTCTGGATAGTGAGGATGTGTAAGGATTCGTCGTACACGTGAACATCACACATATATATTTGCATGTGCATCCTACAAAGCAAAGTAAAATATTTCATGGAATAGGTAAGTATACAACATGCATGACAACAAAGACACACTGATGAGAAATTCTGTGGAAAATTCAAAGTTTTCCTTTTCTGCATGAGTTTGCACAGAAATCTACAAGGATGTACATATGTAAATGTGTATGTATACATGTAATTACTAAATTAACTAACAAGCTAATTTTTAGAGTAAGTTTATTAACAATCTAACTACTGACAATAGTGATAGCCTAGTGAATTGGTCTAAGGCTTACGTAAAGATAATTTTAGTGTTTTGACTTAAATCTAAATAATTGGTCACCAGGAATGATTCCCAAATAATAAAATATCCAAGTCAGCTGGGAATTATGGAGATTTTAATTAATATAGAGAGAAGGAATTAAGAGAGACACAGAGAGAGAGAGAGAGAGAGAGAGAGAGAGAGAGAGAGAGAGAGAGAGAGAGAGAGAGAGAGAGAGAGAGTTAATTTAAACTGCTCTGGCTCAGCCTGAGCCAGGCAGTAGTTAAAGGCCTTGGCCAAAGTGGTCTTCCTGAATCTAAAGGAAAGGAAGTCAGACTTATCACTCACCATGAGACTATCTCCAAGGAAGCTCCAGTCCTCCACTGAACTCAATCTCCTGAACTGAGTTCAGAATTCAATTCCACTTCAGAATGAATTTCCTGAACTGACTTTTTTAGCCTCCTTTTAAAGAAATTTTCTCTTATATCACCTCCCCTAAATTTTCACATCTACCAATCATAGTAGACAGGTTTTTCCAGGACTGCCCATTCTTAGTTCTCACCACTCTTTAGTTCTCACCTTCTCTGGTTAGATTATATCTTCTGAGGTACTTCACATTTCTTTGTTAGGCTTACCTTTTGTGAGTTACTTGACCTTTTTGTGATTAATTTAACCTTTATAGGTACTTAACACCCTTTTGTATTAGATCTAAAAATAGACTTAGCTTAAATTTCTAGCTTCACTATAAGGTATGAGTTAAGTACCTTCATTGTTCAATCAGGAGTTTACAACTTTACCTTCCCCTAAAGTATGTCTAAGTATGGGTGGAGTAATGTAAAGTTCCCAAGACATTCCTAATTCTGTTAGACCAAGTATCTCTATTGCTACAATAAGGAAATAGCTAAATCAAATCTTCTAAAGGACAGTCTGAGTAGTTTTTAATATTCACACTTAGGAAGTAGAGACATAGAAGTTCTGTAGTATAGAAGTTAGATTGTATTATGATCGTAGGTTAGCATTTGTTAGTAATAGAATATTTTACTTAGTGATTTAGAGACATTAGGATATAGGACATTTGCATGTTCAATATGTTAGTGAAATTGTTGAGAGGATTTGGAAATTGTTACTTGTTTTGTTATGGAAGATTATGTTCATGTAATTCCCCTACCTAAACCATTTTCCTATGACCCATTCTTAGCTTAGTATTTAGATAGATACAACAGCTAAAATGAGTTTAGGATTTTGTTATGGGGGTGGGGGAGTAAGAGTATATTTCAGATAGCTAAGGGTTAATAAGATAGCTAGATGAAATTATTAAGGTAAGTATCATTGAAAAATGCAAGTTGCATTTTTTTTTTGCTAATAAAAGGGGGGATTGTGGTAGAGGCATGGAGAGAGAGAGAGAGAGGACTTGTAAGTCAAGATGCAAGAACTAAGGTTGGGGACCTGCCTGTCAATCAAGAAGAAAGTTCCAAATGGAATGTTCCCAGGATTGGCCAGTTGAGCTGATAAGGGGGAGGGGACTTGGAGTCACTCTCTCTGGAGGTTGAACCTTGCCGAAAGACCCTTGTGGGGCTGACTTGGTTTGGGGGTTCTCTGACCAAGGGGAAACCTCTGTTCTCTCTGAGATTTGACTAATCAAGAGTTAGAGGAAAGCCAGGCTGAAGGAGAGATTTTGAACTTTCTTTCTCTCTGGGGTTAAACTGAGAGAACATGCTGACTTTGTGAAGAAGAAGAAAGAAGATTTTAAACAGCTGTTGTTCTCCATCTCTGACTGTCTCTCTGTCACAGTTAGTGAAAAGACTATTTCCATAGCCCTCCTAAATTCTCCTTGTAGTTTAGGGAAATCCCAGTCCCTCTTACCTCAGTTTCCCATCCTGATATCACAATAAACCCCTTACCTGAGAAAGAAAACTAGAGTATTTTATAGTCCACTCAGGGAGGAGAGAGGAAGCCAAAGGCTTCCAGAAGAGGGTGGTTAACGGAGGGAGTGAGGGAGGAAGGAGGTTAGGAAATAGGTTGATCCATCAGCCATCAGTAGGGATTAGTAGGCAAACCCCAGAGCAGTTCCCTTGTGTAGCAGGTCCCCTGTGTGGCAACATCCCTGTATTAGCATCCCTCAGCATTTCTCATTCCTATCTCCATTACAATCAAGCAGTTTCAGGTTCCCTTAGCAGTTCTCTCTAGTCAAAGTCAGAGAACAGCAGTCATTGCAGAAGAAACAGTTTCCCTCAGTTTACCTTCTCTATTTCACTTGTTCAATTTTTTTCTGATATGGGATTAAGTATTATATTTCCTCTTTTGTTAATATAATCAGTTTATATTTTTGTAAATATTCATCCATTTCACCTAGATTGCCATATTTATTGTCATATAATTGGGCAAAATAGCTCTTAATAATTGCCTTCATTTCCTCCTCAGAGGGAAGATCACTCTTTTCATTCATGATACTATTAATTTGATTCTGTTCTTTCTTTTTTATTAGATTAACCAATACTCTATCTATTCTATTTGGTTTTATTTTTTTCAAAATATCAGCTCCTAGTCTTATTTATTAGTTCAATAGTTTTTAACTTGCAATTTATTAATTTCTCCTTTGAATTTTAGGATTTCCAATTTGATCTTTATCTGAGGGTTTTTAAATTGTCCATTTCCTAGTTTTTAAGTTGCAGTTTAATCCAAATGGAATGTTCCTTTTGATTGACAGCTCTTCTGTCCTCAGTTTTCTGTCTTGCATTCCTGCCTTCTCCACAATTCCCAATTTGTTGATCTCTTTCTCTTTTTTTGTTAATATGGGTACTTAGGGATATAAATTTTCTCCTGAATACTGCTTTGGCTTTATCCCATAAATTTGGATGTGTTGTCTCCTTGTCATTCTCTTCAATGAAATCGGTAATAGTTTCTATAGTAGTAGTCTCTCGGAAGCCGAGAATGATGATTGTCTTTTGTAGTGATTAAAATAGTGGAAGACATAAACTGTGACAGGTAAAAGAGTGTTTGGCTTAAATTGTGACCACAGAAATATGATTTCAAGACAGTGTCTTGTTTTAAATCAAATCTAAGGTGGTTGCCAGGGAAAAATTCCCAAATATTAAATATACCCAAGTTGGCTGGGTTTTATAGAGATTTTAATTAATACAAATGAGGAATTAAAGAAGAGAGAGAGAGAGAGAGAGAGGGAAAGAGAGAGAGAGAGAGAGAGAGAGAGAGAGAGAGAGAGAGAGAGAGAGAGAGAGAGAGAGAGAGAGAGAGAGAGAGAAAGGGAATAATGAGAAAAAAGGCTAGGCCAGCCTTAAGAGAGAGAGATCAGTCAGTCTTCAATCCACTCACCACAAGATTTGTCCCAAGCAAAATTCTAGTGTTCAGAGAGACACCAGTTCAGCTTTGCCAGCTCCATCTTCAGAGAGAGTACTTCTGAGAAAGTTCTTTCTCTCAGCTTTTCATCTCCTTTTAAAGGGAATTTTCTCCTATGTCACCTCCCCTAAGTTCTCACATCTACCAATCACAGTAGACATTTTCCAAAGGACAGACCATTCTTAATTCACACCTAAGTAGGCTTAAATTTTTTATTAAGTTCACACCTGAAAAAACCTCTGAGTAAGTTCTCACCTCTTTGCTCCTTGTAAATTCACAAGTTGCCTGACCTTTATAGGTACTTAGCACCCTTTTGTATTAGATCTAAAAACAGGTACAGCTTAAGAACTTTTGCCTTACTATAAGTATGGGTTTAAGTATTTTTCATTGTTCAGCAAGGAGTTTCTTCCCCTAAAGTATTCTTAAGTAGGTGTGGAGTAGAGGTCTCACATTCCTGATCTAAGTCCTTTCATTGTTTAAATGGGGAATGGTCTTAACCAAATCTTATGAAGTAGGGTCTGAGAATTTTTAAGATTCACACTTTGTGCATTATCATCTATTGATGTACTCTCATGTGGCTTTGAAGTCCAAAGACTGAGGCGCAAAGTTTGTGGCACATGGGGCATGGAACACCAGTTGTTATGGGAGGTGCGGTTATGGCCTGGTGTCGGCGTTCTATAATTTGTTCTTTAACCCACCAGTTTTGGAGAATTAGATTATTTAATTTCTAATTTGCCTTTCTGTGAAGCCTTAATAATTATATTTTTATTGCATTACGATCTGGAAAAGTTGCATTTATTATTTCTGCTTTTCTGCATTTGTTTGTGATGTTTTTATGTCCTAGCACATGGTCAGTATTTGCATATGTACTGTAATATTTATTGGGAAAGGAAATGGGGGGATTGTAAAAATGGGAGATAATGGGAAGTTTGTATGGGGTATGGAGGAGCCGAGGGGAGAGAGGGATATTGCTTGGTGAGGCAAGGGAGGGAGATGCCCCCTGCTGAGAGGAAACAGCAGGGGTTTGATAAGGACTGTTTGTCCTGGAATGACTGAACTGAAGTTCAGCTCCCTCTATGACCAGAAAAGATAGTCCACTTATCTGACTGCGAATTCTAGTAATATAAAATTTAATAACCAATTGGGATTGGAGTTTTTCCTCAGCTTCAGAGTTGAGGCCAGGCCCCAAGGCTGGCGGAGGGTTGTCCCACTCCCGTCTACTCTATATCAGTCCTGCTTAGTTTAATTCAGAATCTTAGCAGTAGACAGAAAGCAAACAAGAACAGTTCTAACTTTCAGAAGCCTGTGTCTTCAGGTTGAACAAAGTAGAGGCACACCACACCAGACTGGGCTGAACAATCTCCTCTCTCCTCCAGTACCAGGAAGCAAGTCCCAACCTGGCCGGAAGGAAGTGCTACTCACAAGACCAAACTGCCACTCCCAGCAGGAAAGAAGTGCTAGTCACAAGACCCAACTGCCACTCCCAGTTGCCCCTTCTCCCACAAACTGTCAGTCTTGTTTCTTTTCCACAATCATCCCCTTTTTTTGTTGTTACCTTCCCAAGGTCACTTATTATATTATAGTTACCAATTTACTAAATCTACTCTAAGGATTCTTTTTTTTTTTTTTAAGGAAAGTTTGGGTAAGGGTAGTTTTAGGGTTTTACAATAAATTCAGTACAATACATGTTTGAACAAAACTATTACAAGAAATTTGAATCTTAGTGCTAATACTACTTACTCTAAGTTAACTAAAACTAATACATTATTTACAGAAATTATTTACATATAATACAACAATATACATTGTTCCACATCATGATGTCAGTCAAATAGAAATATCTATTGATCTTTCTATTTGCCCAAGACCTTATGGAACTAACTATATACATATTTACATTTTGTATAAATACAATTCCAGACATGTGTTTATATAAACAAGGTCTCTCAATATGTCAGTTTGTGATTTTGTGTTTTGTGTCTAATAGTGTTGTGTTGAATTAATACTTATCAAGTTTCTTCAGATTTCTTCTTCTCATGTTGACTGATGGATCTCTTCTTTCTTCCATGTTATGTAGTGATGCATGCTATTTCCCTAAAATGTGAAATTACTTTTGTTTTCTTATTTCAATACACTCAGTCTTACACGTAAGTCTCATTTTCAATCTGTCCCCTTCTTATATAAACCAATTTACAAAGTTCAAAGTCCTAGCTGTCCACTTCAGCTTTTTATTGTTTCATTTCTCTAGTAGCTATTAAACAAATTTACTAAGTTCAAAGTCTTAGCTGTCCATTTCAGCTTTTCCTCTTTGTTTCTTGTCTCTAGCATCTTTTCTTGATGCTTTTCCTCTGGGCTGGCTTAAAATCTTTTCCTCTGGGATGCTTTTCCTCTGGGTTGCTTTTCCTCTGGAATGCTTTTCCTCTGGAATGCTTTTCCTCTGGGCTGGAAAGTTGTCTCGAACATTATGTGTCACTAGTATTTCTTTGTGTTGTACTTTTTATGTTAATCAGTTTTTGTTTTCATTTCTCAACCCTAACTTTTGTCTATTTCTCTTCTATGCCTGTTACAGTTACAGTGGTGCTGAATTTTTTCTGGTTTCACATGGGAACAGTGAAACCATGAGTCTTTCCCTGCAACTTTTATAGCTGTTTGGGTAGTAAGCAATACTTCATGTGGTCCAGTCCATTTTATGTCTGTAGCCAATTTTCTATTGAAATTTTTTAAGTATGCTATGTCTCCTGGTTTGATGTGCAAATTGTAATCCAGGAGTACTGTTTGTTGTATCAAGCCCATTTCATACAATTCTGCTATTCTTGTTTGTAAAGCTTGTATATATTTTGTTAATTTACAGTCTAGTTTGTGAGAAGTTCTATGTCAGAGAAAGGAAGATGTGATAGGATCATTATGTTGTTTGCTTCTTCTCTTTGTTTTGGATCAGGTATATGATTTTGTTGTACTGCAAATTTAATATCTTTATCCACTTCCTCATACTTTTCACAAAGTTCTTGGTAATTCTTGACTCCCAATGCTGCCAGCATTTCTTCTAATGCGATTGTGTAGTTTGTTTCCTTAACTAACTCTTCTGACTGGATCGTTTGTTCTTGATTTAAGTTGTTAATGAAATCATCTGTCTCCCCCTCTTGTAAAGCTTTGTGATCTTGATCATAAGTTTTGATATATTCATAAGGTTCTTGGTCTTCTTCATTTTCTGAATCAAACATTATTGAATATAGTGATTCTGTGTGATTTGTGCCTTGCATTGACTCTTGCTTGGTGATTTCTATATTCCCCAAATCTTTTGCAAGCTCTTTTACTTATATGTAACTTGTGATTTGGCTGTCTTCAGGAGATGTTTTTAAAACAGATTTAGTTGCTTGTGTATCAATAAAAGCTGGGTAGATCTCATTACCCACTTTTATCATGACCATTGGTTCTGTGTTCTCACTTTGTTGGCACACTTGGACCATAGGCGCCTCTATTTCTATTTTGTTCAAATCCCAGTTTTGTTCTTCTTCTCCAGACTTTTCTTGTTGCTTTGAACATTCATTTTGCAATCCATCATCAGTTTGCAAGGGAATTGCATTATTATGGAGACTTACGGATGGCATAATAATGTTTGTGTTTGCTTTTTCTTGTTCAGTTACTATTGGTTGGAATTCTTCTGCATAAAGATTTAAGGTTGACTTTTCTATTATGTCATTGGTATTTTCTTTTGTAATATCATCCCTGCTTTCTGTGTCATTGTCTCCAGGAGGTCTGCTAATGTGAATGTTTTCTGTTATTGCATTTTCCTCCCCATTGGACCCTTCTGTTGTTAGCTCATGTGCTTCAATTAATTCATTTGCAGTTTGTGTATTACAGACTGTTGCCAGTTCTGTTTCTTCCTCTTTCTTTGTAGCTTGTTCCACTGTTCCAAAAATTTTCTCTTTAATCTCTGTTACATCATTATTTAATTGGATTTCTTCTTCTATCTGCTCTTTAGTTTTATTTTGTGCTTTTGGAACCTCAAGTTCTATTTGCATGCAGTCTCCTTCCTTTTCATTTTTCCCATTTCCTTTCTCAATAAATATTACAGATGTTAGAATTTTTTTTAAAAATCCTCATTTTTCCTTTTTGATGGTACCCCATGCACCTGGCTTCATAACTGACTTTGTTTGGCAGCACCTGAGACTACATGTGAATAACATGGTTTCGCTCCTTGTTGGATGTATCTCTCCATGGTTTCTAAATTTGGTGCTTGCAATGATTTCTTGCAATTACAATCACAACATTTTGTATGTGTTTGTGTATTATTGCTGCTATACTTTATGTTGTTTTCCCAAGACCTCTGTTTGTTATTAGCTTGGAATAATTGTGCCTTTAAATAACAGTCTCAAACCATGTGACCCATTTTTCCACAGAGGAATCATCTGGGTACATTTCTCCTTTGATTGCTTTGTGTGTAATTTCTTGTGGGTTTGTATAATTGCAGAGTGGCCAGATTTTTTATTTCTTCAATTTCCTTAGGTTTACTTGTGCTATTTGCCTCCTTGAGCTTGGCTTTAAGCTCTTTGATTATTTCATCCTTTTCCTCTAGCATTTCTTAATGACCTGAAAATATGTACGTTTTAGTTTTTCTTAAATCTTCCAGACGTAGTGTTTCCCAATCTGGGCATTGAAGTTTAAATTATGATCTTAGAGGTGTGTTACTGCCTTTCACAAATTGTCTCCTTATGTGTTGGAGATTTTGTTCAGTTAAATTTTCAAATCCAAGCACATCCTCTGCTACTTCAATCACTCTATTAGGAACTTTGATGGATGTTCCCCACTTTCCTGTCTCAATTTCTCAAATTTTCCCCAAGTATCTGGTCTTTTTGAAAAACTTTTCATTGCTTCTAATAAGTCTTCTCTGGCCTTTCTTAGGTAACGTAGATTTTCATTATTAGATAACTCTAAGTCTGTTCCTTCCTCTGGACATGATGTTAGATTTGGATTGTTTCTTGTTTCATCAATGAATTGTTGTTTTTCCCTTTTTGAGAATAATTCTGAGAGAAGAATTTCAGTGTCCTGGAAATCTGAAGCCTAATTGCTCTTTTAAATTCTTTTAAACATCTCATCAGTTCTGAAAACCAGGAAGGCATCCATTTTTTCAGACTTTCAAGGTCAGCTGTTGTAAATGGTTTATGTGTTTTAATATGAATTATGCCACTATCTGGTTGTAGGCTTGTTTGATCTCTTAGTGGCAATATTGGTATTCCACCTTCAGCCCCATCTGTATTTTCTTGCTGAACTACATTGTTATTTTTAGGTATGTCTTGTTGTGTGTTAATACCTTTTCCACATTGTTTCTCTTCAGTCAGTTGCTTCATCATTTCCTTTAGTTGCATCATCTCCTCCTTTATGGCTAAAATCATCATGGCCATTTCATTATCTTTTGCTTTTTTTCCATAAATTAGATGCACACCTTTTTTTAGGGCATAGTATAATTGGGGTAAGAAGAATAATGCTCCAGCATATGTGGGAATGAATGAAATCAAGCAATATATACTTATATTCAGCCATTGCAAACTTTCATAGATGCTAAGCAGAAAATAAATATAATCCAGAATCGTGATAAAAAATATGTTGTAAAACATATAAAAGAAATATCCAATCCAGGCTAGATAACCCATGGCAAGTAATGGTTTCTTTGCCGTCTTGTATCTTGAAAAGCTTTTTGCAACAGAAAAAAAAATGTTTTTAAGTCTGGCCCTTTAAGAGTCACCTCCTCCCAAGGTAATGGACTTCTCCATTAGGGTCAATGCAATGTCCCTGAACACTCTGCAGGGATCTAAAAAACACTATCCACAAGCAGAGGATAAACTTTGGGAGTAAAAACACTGAGGAAAAGCAACTGCTTGACTACAGGGGTGTAGGGGATATGACTGAGGAGAGACTCTAAATGAACACTCCAATGCAAATACCAACAACACTAAAATGGGTTCGAATCAAGAACACATGTGATACCTAGTGGAACCATGTGTCAGCTATGGGAGAGGTGGTGGGAGAGGGAAGAGGGAGGAAAAGAAAATGATCTCTGTTTCTAATGAATAATGTTTGGAAATGACCAAATAAAATATTGTTTAAAAAATAAAGAAAGAAAATGGGGCAGCAGAAAAAAAAAAGATCACTCTAAGTGCTCCCTCCTACAAAAAAAAAAAAGAGTCACCTCCTCCCTTCAGGAGGAGTAGTTTCTTTTGGGTGTGGTATCACTAGGCAGATTAGTTGCACTCAACGCTGCTCTCAAAATGGTTACTTTTCACAGTCACACAGGCTTTTGATATGTATGCAGGCCCAACTTCTCAAATTCTTGACAAAATAGGTTGGAAAACCTAGCTGGCTCTGCCAAAAACTGTAATATTTATTTGGAAAGGAAATGGGGAATTGGAAAACAGGGGATAACTTGAGGTTTGTATGGGGTATGGAAGAGTTGAGGGGAGAAAGAATATTGCTTGGTGAGGCAAAGGAGGGAGATGCCCCCTGCTGAGAGGAAACACCAGGGGTCCGATAAGGACTGTTTGTCCTGGAATGACTGAACTGAAGTTCAGCTCCCTCTATATCCAGAAAGATAGTCCACTTATCTGACTGTGAATCCCAATAATATAAAGTTTAATAACCAATTGGGATTGGATTGGGCTATAATCAAGCCAAAAAATGCTTATTCCCCAGTATATCCTCAAGCTAGAACCCCTAGAAGTTTAGCATTGTACATCTCATTAGAAAGGGAACACTCCCAAAGTGGGGCAGGAGGGACACAAAAAGAAAGACAGACATGATCTCTCTTTTCTAAACTTCCAATGGAGCTCACAATGGCTTGATTCATTACTGTAGCCAAGCACTATTCCCTTTCCCCTCACCCACACTTTCCTCCTTCCTTGGCATCTAATAGAAAATGAGGGGGAAGAACAAGAAGTATCTGTGACTGTCTCTAAAGGAACTGCTGCATATGTGTTGTGTATTATTATCTCCAGTTTAAAGATCAGGGAAGCTGAGTTTCCGAGAGACTGAATGACTTGTCTAGAGATACCCACTGCTACTCTGCGATGGCAAGTCTATCCTGACTCCGAATTTGATGCTGTTTCTTTTAGACCATGCCACTTCTCAATAAATATATTTTAGTGTGTTTTGATTTTTCTTAAAATCCTAGATAATTGTGTGTCATCGTGTGACAGGGAAGTAATTTCTTTTCTCTTAGCCTCAGGTTTCCCATTGTAAAATGAAGAGATTGGTTCAGTTACCTCCAAGGACCTTTCCAGCTTTGAGATTCTATGAAAAGTGGCCAGGGATAGGACTTATGGTTTAGTTGGTATAGAAAGCTCCCAAGTGAGAAAACTCCCTAAACCAATGCAATCTCCTCTGCAATTTATCTTGCCTTAGAGAGTATCTTAACTGAAATGTTAAACATCTTTAACAGATTTCATATCCAATATATGTCATAGACAGGATTTGAATACAGGTCTTCCTGGTCAGCTCTTTGGCCACTATCCCAAAGATCATTATTGGTCACCAAACCTAGGAGATCATCAGGAATTAAATTAAGAGAAAAGAAAAGCCTAAAAAGAAAGTTTTATATAACTAGAGTGGAAAGAAATTCTCTTTTGTTTCCCTCTGAACAAAGTGGTAAATCTCAAGGTGAGGTTCTAGAATCTATACCCTAGTTTTCTAGTCCCTCTTCTGCCTATATGAAGGAATGAGGGAAAGGAAGAATTCTGTTCCTCATTACTATGAGTTTCCAAACTGAATAGAAAAGCTTCTGCATGGGCAAATTCAGAAAAGGTTAAATGTTAGTGGATCTTTCCCTTCCTCCCTTCACAGTTACCACAAAAGGCCAACTTTGTTTTAGGGGGGAAACATTATTATGATAGGATGATAACCCTTCTGGAAAGATCGTGGTTCTTTATCCACTGGGCTACCTAGCTGCCCTTCAAAAAGCACTTATTATTAAGCATTTACTATGTGCCAGGAACCATGTTAAATGTGGAGAATACAAGCAAATACAAGCAAAAAAAAAACTGTGCTGAAAGGGCTATAAAAATGTGCATACTCTTTGATCCTATAAAACCACTACTGGGTCTGTAACCCAAAGAAATAATTTAAAAAGGGTGGGGGGGAGTGTACAAAATTACTTATAGCAGCTCTTTTTGTGGTGGCAAAGAATTGGAAATTGAGGGAATGTCCATATGGCATGGGACTGTAAAAATGGAGATTTGAACCCCAGACTTCAATCCCCAGAAGTCCTTTGGATTTCCCAGAATTCCCTATAATCTCACCTGAGTCTCCACCTGGGTGAGATCACAATTGGTATTTAACTGGCTGTCTGCCTCCCAAGGGGTCTCTTCCATTTTGCAATGATGTAGTAAGTTAAGCTGGGGGTTCTGAATTGGCTAATCAGTCATGGGCGTGTGGTGTATTTTCTTTATTCCTAGATTTTTCTAATAACCCTTAATAAGCCTCACAAAATATATTTCTATTACTAGAGACAAAATTTAATTTTTACAGGACCCCGGGTTTCCTTTTTTGTATACCCCAAAATCCACAAGTGGTTAAGCAGGAAAATTACTTTCCTTCCTTGCATTCTTGCAATGCGGAAGGAAATGTGACTATGGACCTCAAAGACTCATGATGAGAAAAGACCCCTGAGAGGAATCTGCTACTTGGATTCTCCCCTAGGTTTTGAGATGGACCCATAGATACACCTCCCAGCCAGGCTTTGATATCATCAGGTTGTATTTAAGATATCTGCTTGCCCCCTAAACTATGCCTGTCACCCCTTATGTCTTTGGGACACAAACATACCCCACTCCTGCCTAACCTCATTCCATTCCCTCATTCCTGGTCACAAAGTCCCTCTTGGCAAAAAGTACAAAAGACCCAGGATACATCTCCTCTAGCAGGCAGTACCCACTCTTGTGCCCGTCCTCCCAGCCAGTTCAACATGAATTCCAAATTAATACATTTCTCTTTTTATTTCTAAACTGAGTTCTAGAATCTTGCATTCTTACCTATCCTAAACTCAGGGGTTCACCTCAAGTCCCCCACAACACTTCAATTAGGGAATGGCTAAACAAATTATGGTACATGTTGATGATGGAATACTATTGTACTATAAGAAATGATGAACAGGATGATTTAAGAAAGAGCTGGAGGGGGGCCATCTGGGTAGCCCAGTAGATTGAGAGCCAGGAGGTCCTGGGTTCAAATCTGGCCTCAGACACTTCCTAGGGTTTATTATTTATTTATATTATCAATATTGATTCCAAGACAAAAGGTAAGGGTTTAAAAATAAAAAAATTAAAAGAAAAAAAGAAAAAGTTGGAAAGGCCTGCATGAACTGATGCAGAGTGAAATAAGCAAAACCAGAAGAAAATCATACATAGTAGCAGTAATACTGTATGATGATCAACTGTGAAAACTTGGCTACTCTCAGCAATGCAATGGTTTGGGACAATCCTGAAGGACTTAAGCCAGGGAATACTATCCACATCCAGAGGAAGAACTGTTGGAGTTGGATCAAAGCATATTATCTTTCACATCAATGTATTATGGTTTTATTTTGGGGTTTTGGTTTTGTATGAATGTACTTACAACAATGACCAATATGGAAGTGTGTTTCACATGATAATAAAAATAAAATAAAATTTGAAAAAAAATACAAATATGAGCAAAAAGAAAAATAGTTTCTTCCCTCAAGGAGCTTCTAGTCTAATAAGGGAAAGATAAAATATAAAAGGAAACTGAAAAGGAAGGTAAGAATGAAGTGGAAAGGAGAGTGCAAATACCTATCCACAAGTTGAAGGAGTAAACATAGTGGGCTTGGGCACTTTTCTTAAAATGTAGGGTTTGGGAGTGATCAATCATGGGAAAAGTCTACAGATATAAAGTATTCTTCCAGGCTAAAAAGGCTGCTGGGTGAAGATAGAGTCCCAGACAACCTAAATCCAACCCAATTCTCCAACATCATTTGACATTTGCCCCACTCTGGAAAGGTATGATCCAGTCAAAGTAGACTCCTCACCTTGAGAAGTCATATATTGTATGGGACATTCAATTTCCCTTCACTCCCTCCTCCTTCTCTTAGCTATCTCTCCATGTCTGACATGGCAGTTGGGTGATACCATCGGGTGTAGAATGCTGGGACTGGAGTCTGGAAGGCTCATCTTTAGGAGTTCAAATCTGGCCCAGGTGTGAACCTGGGCAAGTCACACAACCCTGTTTACCTCAGTTACCTCATTTGTCAAATGAACAGTAGAAGGAAATTGCAAAACACTTTAGTATCTCTGCCAAGAAAACCAGTGTTAGGGTGATATTGTTTCTGATGGCTCTCTGTTGATTAGAATTGCCTAAATTTCTAGATATTGATGAGAAACATCAGGATTAACCAGATAAAATAATAATGCCTGCCCTGGAAGTGACCCTACAGATGTTCCTACACAAGAATAGTTTAGACCAGCCCTGAGCAGTCCATGAGTCAAGTCAAACAAACCAAGACTGTTTCTGGTTATTTTGATTTAATTTATTCATTTATAAAACCCTTACTTTCTGTTTAGAATCAATACTATGTATTGGTCCCAAGGCAGAAAGATAGTAAAGGATAGGCAATGGGGGTTAAGTAACTTCTCTTGGGTCACACAGCTAGGAAGGAGGCCACATTTGGACCCAGAATTTCCTGTCTCCAGGCTTGGATCTTAATTCAATTGGGCCACCTAGTTGGCTCCTCTTATTATCTTGAGCTACACATCCTGGTCCTTATTCCAAACTGCTGATAACCAACTTCTGTTGCTGGGAAGAAGTTTCCATCCTTGTTGTCCAATCATGAGAACCATCTCCACCCTTCCAGCATAGTATAAAAATCTATACTTTACTCCTTCTCCCCAATCTTGGTTCTTTTCAAACCCTGGTGCATGTGTCTTGTTCTCTCTCTCAGAGGAATAAACGATTTTGCTGAGAATGCTGTTGCTCTCCAATTTTTAGAGTCAAAACCCCCAAATCACAAGGAATCAAACACAGCTGAACATCAACAACATGCCTGACATGCCTTCCTTACCTCTAATACATATAGGGTCCCCTGTCTCTTCCTTTAAGACCAAATTCCAGTATCACCTTCTGCCTGAACACTTTCCCCACTCCCAATGGCTAGTTATATCCCAATCCCAGTCTCAGGGCAATTTAGTTATTTAATCATAAAACCTTATGTGAATACTTTGCATTTATTGTATTTACTAATTTTTTTTATTTGTACTGTGTTCATGTAGTTATATATTTATTTATATATGTACTTTTTCTCTCCCATTGCTCATTGTGGGTAGGTTCCATTCTTTGGACTTATATTCCTAATGCATGGTACATAGAAGGTGCTTAATAAAGATTGATTGATTGTTGCCCCAGCACTTGGTACATGTTGTATAGTCATTAACCAGTTGTGTAAAGTGTATACATTTTAAAAATTAATATTAATACTCCAATTATTATATTTATTAATATTTAACTTGAAGTTGTTGGGGAAAAAGACCCTCACCTCCTTATTCTTGATTGGATTTTAGTGATAGTCATAGGTTTAAGATAATCAGCATTGTGATTCTGAAGTGATTAATACAAATTCCATTTTAATCTTAGTACCATCAGTAGAATTCATGATTTTTACAAGGATTTCTAACTAAAGCATAAAAACTGCTTCTAAAGGAATGTCTAACCTCTCCCTAAGTTTGTATTTCCCTTTATCATAAGATGCTGATTATCTAAATCTCATGTCCCAATATGGCACAAACATGATGCACCCTTTCCTGTTTGGAAATAGTCATCTCTCCCTCCAGATCCAATGAGAGAGAGGGAATGGTCATTTGGCTTGACTAACTCATTAGTCTAAAGACTAATATGGGCTTTCCAAAATGAACTAACCAATCACCTTTGTAATTGGGTAACTGTTTCTAAATAAGGTCTATATGATGTTATGTCTTGTGATCTTGTACAGAAGTATTCATTTTGTTATATAAACCAGGTCTCAGCCTCTGGGCATTGTCTCTCGCTGGGGTCTGACAATGTAATATATGCAGGAGAATGCTTTTATTGGAAGACTTGGCCCTCTTCCAATAAAATCTAACTTTCTACTTTGACTTGGAGAAATTTGGCTTTTGGACTTTATTTACCTAAATTGTCTATATGGAATCTGTGGAGTTTTATTTCATAACAAAGCAAAGGGAAAGTAAAAGGCTAGAGAAACCAAGAGAGCTCACCAGCTTTCCACATGGAAAAGAAAGAGAGGGAGGAGTTGCCCACAGCTTAAAACCCATAACCTAAAAGACTCACATAAACAGAAAGGGAAAAGGGAATTTTGGGACTGAGAAAGAATGCTGGGAGATGAAGTCCAAAGGATAGAAAATTACCACTTATACAAGTGGAAATCTAAGAGGTGCTTGAAATAACAAGATGTACCCTTTTTTAGCCACAATTCAAAATAAGAGACCAGGGAAACCCATCTTTAAAATGGATTATATTTTATTGAGAGAAAAAGAGAAAATGTGGAGCACTGGCTCACATCATGGACCTGAGACAGTGTTTCCCAGATTTAGAGAGAGGTATGTATCCATGCCTCAAGTTATTGACCTCAGACAAAATGACCCCCTTATTTAAAGAAAAACTCAACTTATAGGAAAATACAATATTTATTTTACACATTCAAGTCTTCCTTCAAATTAGCATTTTTAAGAAAATCATCAAGGGTTGGAGACAGAGGTTTTAAACCAGAAATAAAGGACAGTAATGTCAAATTGATTATTTTTACAGTGGATGCAAAGAGAGGAGGTGTTCAGGGCTGGATTACCTGGGAGAGGCTGATGTTTTAAAATGGATACAAGAGGATGATTCCAGCCTTGGGGTTTGACCACCTGGAAGAGGCCTCTGATTCAATAGGAAAAACTTCCAAGACAAAAGGCTACAGAAGGGTTTACTGTTCAGTCTAAGACAAGGTCAGACTGGGACCTACCTCCCTTAAGGCAGATTCCCAGAGGACAGAGACAGATTCTGTCTTATATTAAAGTACAAACTCAAAAAAAAATGTTTTTTCCTATGGTACACTGGACACTGGGTGTATAAGGGGATTAGGAAATTTTTGTATTGAGGAGGGTGGGGCAATCTTTCAGGGATAGGAAAAACCAACTTTACTAACCTCTACTGGGGTCCTGGGGGGGGGGTAATGATCTTATAGATATTAATAACTATTACCCTTATGTTAAAGTTGCAAACCAAAATGTTACTCTGAGAATTAGACATTCATTCCACCTCACACATTGGCCATGTCATTCTCTTTTGGGGGTTTGTTTGTTTTGTTAATTTGGAAAACATTATTTAATTAATTAATTTAGAAGATTTTTTCCGTGGTTACAAGATTCATGTTCTTTCCCTCCCCTCCCCTCAACTCCCTCTGGTAGCCAACACACAATTCCACTGTGGGGTTTTCTTGATGGAGATACTGGAGTGGTTTGCCATTTCCTTCTCCAGCTCATTTTACAGATGAGGAAACTGAGGCAAAGAGGGGTTACTAGTGGCTTGCCCAGCTAGGGGCAGCTAGGTTGCTCAGTGGATAGAGCACCTGGCCTGGGGTCAGGAAGACTGGTCAAATGCAACCTCAGGCAATTCCTAGTGAGGGAGATCAAAATTGAAAGTTGCCCTGAGAAATTCAGCCAGGAAAAATGCCAAGGCCCCACAGACAGATAAGGTTCGGGCTTGTGCTGGGGCCTGTCCAAGGTCCCTGATAAACTTCAGCACCAAGACCCCAGGTGCAAAAAGCAACTTTCCAACAAAGGTTATTCATGAAAAAGTATTTAAACCCAGCCTGTCAGAAGCAACTTGGAACTCTGACGACAGAGGTTCCCACTGATGCGTGTATCAGTCTTTTTTTTCAATAAAGGGCCTGTTCCGTGTCTGATTACATTGTCCGTGGTCTTCCATGGTGGTGGGTGAATTCCCGGGCCTTAACATTAGCTGTGTGACCCTGGGCAAATCACTTAACCCTAGTTGTCTCAGTTTCCTCGTCTGTAAAATGAGCTGGAGAAGGAAATGACAGGCCACTCTACTATTTTTGTTAAGAAAACCCTAAATGGAATCTCAGAGATTGGAACAGCACTGGACACTGGACACAAGCCTATATAAAAAAGGAGCTTAATAAATATGAATTGATAGTGTTCCCTGCATTTGGCTCATAGTGGGTACTTAAGTGTTTCTTTTTGGCCTCGGGCACCTCCAAGCTGTGTGACCACGGATGAGTCACTTATGCCCATTTCCTAGTACTTTCTGCTCTTCTGCCTTGGAGTCACTCAAGGAACTACATTGGAACCAATCAATACATTGTATTGATCCAAAGACAGAAGGTAAGGGTTTAAAAAATAACAAGAATAAATAAATGTTTATTGACTGATGCTTGTATTTCCAGCGCCTCGCCCAGTGATTAAGTAGGTCTATAATAATTATTTGTTGATTGATTGAAGGATAAAGTTTCACTACTTGCACTCTAGAAGACATATCTTTAACATCTTACAGGTGTAAGTTCTAAATGGTAACTGTTGCTAAAGGAAGGCGTGGCCCTCTAAGGAAGTTCATTCTGCGCCTGCGCGGTCATTTCTCCTCCCCACCCCACCCCCATCCCCGACCCCTGCGCATGCTTGGAGGGCGGAAGACGCGGAATACAATATGGGGGACCCTGAACCGGAATCGGAGCAGATTCGCCTGAAATGCATACGACGCGAAGGTTTCTTCACGGTGCCGCCAGAGGATAGGGTGAGTGTGTGCGGGTTACCTTGCAGGCCAGAACTGCTTCTCTCGTACGGCTGCTCTCTTGGGTGTTGGCCTATGCTTCCTGGGCAGAACTACAACTCCCAAGGTTCCTTTTAGCAGTACAGGGGAGTGAGAGGGACTCCCACCGGTTTCCCCCGGAAGCTGTGCTCAGTTGGTGGTGGAGTCCTCGTAGGATCTGCCCTCTTCCTAGAAACACCCGCTTTAGTTCTGGAAGTAAATTATAGATAAAAGATATCTTTGGCCCTTATTGGTCATGAAGGCCAATTTCCCACATTTTACGGACGGGGAAACAGAGTAGGTGCAGACAGAGGCTGGACTAGAACTCTCAGCTCTGGTTTTCTAATCTCTTTTCACTATGCATGTTGCTGTTTTCTAAAAAATATCTTACGGGACTTCACATGAGTAATTGATATATTGTTTGCTTTCTCAGTGGGTAGGAGAAGGGGAGAATTAAGAACTCAAATTTTTTTTAAAAGTTGAAGTATAATTACATATTATTACATATAACTTATAGACATTTAGCAGCTAATATTTGGTGTATATAATATCCATAAAATATATAATAAATGTAAATTATAGGGGCATCTGCCTGGCTTGGATCTTTCTAAGTTCGGGTCTGACCTCAAGACAGTATCTGTGTGACTTTGCACAAGTCACTTGATCCCCTTTGCCTCAGTTTTCTCAATGTCAAGTCAAATGAGCTGGAGAAGGAATGGCAAATCATTCCAGTATCTTTGCCAAGAAAACCCAAATAAGGTCACGAAGAGTTGAACATGACCGAACAACTATAAATTATATTTAATTTATGGGACACTTTGTTTTCAGATTTTTTCACAGATAACTACATTCAGGCCAGTGTGGGAGTTAGACCATGTGATCATGTGTGTCCTACCCTTCCGGTACTGTCCCTCTGCTTCCCAGTTGTTGTTGTTGTTCTTTGTTTCCTTTCGTTTTGTTTTTTTAAATAGGGCTGGAGAGGTTCCCCCTGGAACTGGGAATGTGATTTTTGGTATGTTTATGGACCAAGTAGCAGGAAAAAGAAATGAATTCAGTTCTGTTCAAGCATTTATTAAACACCCACTGTGAATGTAGCAGGATGCTACCAAAAATTAGAAGTTAAGCAATGAATTCATACCCTACCCTAGTGTATTTATGGTCTAGAAGTATCAGGATTTGGTGAGGATCCAGATCTATGCTTTCCTTATTGTGGGACAGTCCAAGTGAAGTAACACCTCCAACAAAAGAGATATACTACTCTTGTGCAACACAGAATTGGCCAGGACCTCAGAGCAAATATGTGTCCAAGGAAGACTTTGAACCCAGTTCTCCCTCTAAGACCAGAAGAGAGGTTTGAGCACTAAAAGAAAAGTTCTTCTTCATCTATTTAATGTATTATCTTGAATTATTATTTTTATATCATGTTTGCTCCTACTGTACCACACCCCCTTAATGGGGTTGGGGGACACAGGTGGCATAAAAATAACAGTGCAAAAGCACGCATTCAATAAATAAGTGATTTTCCTTTTAGCTTCTGACACCTAGTGTAAGCAGTGTTAAGTGAGGTTTAGGGTGTAACGCCCAGACAGACTGAAGTGAGCACTGAGATCATTGTCTGAATTAGACTTAAAGAAGGGATGAGGATTCAGCAGGGAAAATGGCATACCATATATTAGGACATTGCAAACAAAGACACAGTGATTGGACTGTGTGATAGATGTCCTAGGGAAAAAAGAGTTCCATTTGACTGGAATGTGGAGAATATGGAAAGAAGAGCATGACAAGAACATGAGATGAATATTAGAGGAAAGTTATTGGAACACCAGACTGTGAAGGGTCTGAATGCCATACTTAATGTATCCCCTTCTCTCTAGTTGTCATCCCTAAAGAGGGCAGAAAAGCTAGGTCAGGAGCTATGTATGTCTCAACAGAATCTATTCTTGAACCCAGGAGCCTCTTTTTCCCAGGCTCAGAAAGGCTGCTTTTTGACAATATTTGCCAAGGGAGAACTCTGGGAAATGTTTTGATTTTTAAGAGAAATGTCAGCCTGTAGATTCTTGTTCTAGCCAGGACAACTAAGTTGTCAGTTGTCATGTTCTTAATATGTAAAAGGAGATAGAGTTTGATCTGTATTTGTTTCTGATTTGTTGTGGATTCAGATGTGAATTGATCTAGATGATCACCAAATTTGAGATTCTATATTCAAATCCATGTTGTAATGTGCTGTGTTATTTTATGTTGTGATATGCCAGTTGTATGCAACTGGATAGCCTTCAAATTTCTTCAAAGCTCCTATCTAATAGCATCCTTGGATTCCTTTTTCTGTTTGTTAATTCGTTTATTTTAAACTCTTACCTTCTGTCTTAGAATCCATACTAGGCATGAGTTCCAAGGCAGAAGAGATGTAAGGACTAGGCAGCTGGGATCAAGTGACTTGCCCAGGGTCACCCATCGAGGAAGTGTCTGAGGTCAGATTTGAACTCAGGACTCTGTCTCCAGGCCTGGCACTCTATCCACGGAGCCACCAAGCTATCCTAGTAGCCTTACTTTCAACAAGATCATTATAAGAGGAAGCAAGTGAAATTTAAACTTCGAGTGTCTGCATTATCCATTGAGGATCATTGAGTTATTGGCTGTTCAGACTAGCCCTTTCTATTTTCAGCTGGGGCAATGCCGGAGTGTGAAGGAATTTGAAAAGCTGAATCGAATTGGGGAAGGCACCTATGGTATTGTATGTAAGTATGGGCTCTCTGTTGGCCTAGAGTTTGGAATGGAGATCCATAAATGGTCAGCAGTTCTCAGTCTGGATGGAAAGGACAAGTGTTAATGGGAATGGCTAAGCTAGCAAAGAGGACAGCCAGGAGACTGATGTGACAGGATAGAAAAGTATGTGTTGGGGAGTAAGGGCTTAGTCTTGAGGCTCACCCTTCCTCCTATCAGATCAGGCTCCAAATCTTGTCAACTCTTCCTCTCTGTCTCATAGCTGTCCCCTTCTGTCCACTCACACTACAACCCCCCTCATTCAGACCCTTATCACCTCTTGCTTGGACTTCTTATTACAGAAGTCTTCCTTCATCCAGCCTCTCTATTCAGCTGCCAAATTGATAATCTCTAAACCCCAGGTCCTTTCTCGAGAAGCTTCAGAGTTTTCCCTGTTGTCTCTAGGATTTAATTTCTCTGTGTGCCATTTAGAGGCCTTCATGACCTTTCTCCAGCCCATCTGTCCAAGCTGTTTAACACCATCTCCCTTCTAGCTTGCAGCATTCTGGCCAAACTGGTTTACTTTCTATTCCCTTCTAGGCCATTCTCTCTCCTATATCCTTGACTTTATACAGAGAATGTTCTCTTTTTCCATCTCTCCTTGGAAGTTCCCATTCATCTCAATTCAGGTGCCACTTCCTGTGAGAGGCCAAGTCGTTGGTGCCCTCTCTCTCCCTCATTACTTTGTATTTATTTTGTCTATATTGTATATTTATTTGTCTGGTTACTTGTCATCTCCCCTGATAGAATGTAAGTTCTCTGAAGGTAGGCACTGTTTCCTTCATGTCTTTGACTTCCCAGCACCTACCATATATTCGGCTCTTGGCTTGGCTCAAATCCCGATCCACTTCATTAGAAAAAAAAAAATTAATCCTGCTTTGTCCCTGTTAGAAGGGGTAAGAGGCCTCAGGGCTCTGGCTTTGCATTTCCACGGGCCTGTTGTCCTTTCAGATCGTGCCCGAGACACCCAGACGGATGAAATTGTGGCCTTGAAGAAGGTTCGGATGGACAAGGAGAAGGATGGTGAGGTGGGGAGAATGGTTTGCCAGAGGCTTAGTCAAGGACCTAAAGGGAGATGTATAGCTGAACAAAACTTCTGTACATCCATTTGGGAACCCGAGATTAATGTCTACATTGTCCTGAAAAATCCCCAGTGAGAGGGAGGCAGTGCAGGGGGAGCAAAGAGCCCTGGGCTGGGAGTCTGGACACCTGGGTTCTAATTCCAGCACTGCCCTTAATTAGCTCATGAAGGCAAGATAAATCACTGACTCTCATACAGGGCAATATAACCTGCCTCCCAACCTCACGCAGTGGTGAAATTCAAACTCCGTGCTCTGCAAACCCTCAACTCGGGGCCAGTCTTTGAGTATTAGTGTTTGGCTCAACTGTCAAATGCTCTTTGCCAAATCATGTTTTCCCTTGGTAGAGGATGAGGAGGGAGGGATTCCCCACTGTGACTAAGAAGGACTTGTGTGAGGCTTGTGTCATTGCCCAGCTAAGAACCGGGAGAGCCCCAGGAAGGGAGGTGTGTTGGTCTGAGTCCAGCAGTCTTGAGTGTATTGCTTTCTTGGGGCAGGGATCCCCATTAGTAGCCTCCGGGAAATCACACTGCTCCTTCGGCTTCGTCACCCCAACATTGTGGAGCTGAAGGAGGTCGTTGTGGGAAACCATCTGGAGAGGTAAGCACTCCCGGTCATTCTTAGTCCAGGGGCATAGAAGTCCCCAGCCCTGCTCTGAGGCTGAGATTTTCTCTTCCGTAGAGAAAGGGCCTGCCCTTCTCAGCCTTTTCTCTCAAGGGTTGGCCCTCTGGAAGGAGAGGAGGTGGCATCAGGCAGCCGCATCCCCTTTTGTTTCTCATCTAGCATCTTCCTGGTGATGGGTTACTGTGAGCAGGACCTTGCCAGCCTCCTGGAGAACATGCAGACGCCCTTCTCAGAGGCTCAGGTACGTGGGGGCTCCTGTCACCTTCATCTGCGGCATTGACCCTTCTACTACGGGCCATGCTAGTGACTTGTGAAGAACCAGGCCCCTTGGGGAAGCCCATTCCTCCCTGGAAAGTTCATTTGGTTCAGGGATTCAGCAAGCAATAAATGCCTACTGGTGCCAGACACTGGAGATACAGAGGGGAAAATATCACCTCCCCTGAGCTTAAATCATATGGAGGGAAAGCAGATGTGAATACAGAGAAGTAAATAGAAAAAAGTAGACAAGAGCAGCTAGGTAGCTTAATGGATAAAGCACCAGCTTGGAGTGAGGAAGACTCATCTTTATGAGTTCAAATCTGGCCTCAGTCACTTATTGACTAGGTGACTCTGGGCAACTCACTTAACTCTTTTTGCTTAAAAAATTTTAAAAAGAGAGTTGAGTGAGTGTGTGTTTGTGTTTGTGTGCACATGCAGTTTCTAGGGGAAATCAAGACAGGCTTCTTGTAGGAGGCAGCCCTTAACCAAAGCCTTGGAAGAGAGGGATTCTATAGGCATGTGACTTCTGTCCTTAGAGATTCAATAAGAATTTATTCAGTCATTCACATGTATTTCTCAAGTACCTCTTACTTTCAAGGTACCTTGTAGGGAGTTGAGACAAAGTTCAGAGACAAAGGAGAAATGGCCCCTGTCCTAAAAGATCTCACCTTCGTGAAGAGTGTTTACTGAATTGATGCCCCATTTTCCTTTTCTCTGCTGGCTTTTATTTCCTTCCCCCATTGTGGCACCTCCTTCCTTCTTTCCTCTGGTTCCTGGCCACCGATCCTTTGGATATCACATGTGGCTCTCTAGCTAGGCACCATGGGAGTGATTTGGGTAGCCCAGAGTCCAGCCTGGGCACGTGGCCATTCCCTCTCAAGCTGCCGAGACGAGCTACTGAACTGTAGGTCTCTGAGGTGGATGAGTCTGTTTTTCATTGGATCTTTCCCCATTCTCACCCTTATAGGTAAAGTGCATCATTTTGCAAGTCCTCAAAGGCCTTCAGTACCTTCACAAAAACTTCATCATTCACAGGTGAGGAGCAGGGGAAGGCTGAGAGGTCCATAGGAGGCAGCTTCTGGAAGACAAGGGTGTGGCAGACTTAGACTTAGGAAGAGTCCAGAGGACAAGCTCAGAGATGGACATTGGGGGCAAGCTTGGATGGGCAGCCTGGTCCTAAGACTCTTGTATCTCCCTGGACGGTTCAGATAACATCATCTTCCCAACTGGAAGAGTGTGGAAGATTGGAAGCCCAGGGTGGGTGCCCTCTGTCCTCCACCACTATGGTTGTCCAGATCCAGGCAAGGGGTCTTCATGTCGGTTGTGCACAGGCCATTTTGGTAGTCTGGTGAGCCCCGTGGAACCTCTGTCAGAATAATGCTTTTAAACGAATCGTGTATATAAGATTATAAAGGAAACCAAGAATGGTGAATTACAGTTCTCAGAATATTTTGAAGAACAGGTTCATGGACTGCAGGTTGAAGAACCTTTATCCAGGGAATGGGCCCCAAACCAGGAGTCAGGAGTGTCCGCCTTTTCAGCCCGGAGACCCGGGGCTTGGAAGGGACTTCTTCCCATCTTGAAATAGTCATTGAGGTTGGCTTCCCTGGAGGTGACTGACTGCTGTCTTTTCTTGCAATGACAGGGATTTAAAGGTTTCCAATTTGCTCATGACAGATAAGGGCTGTGTTAAGACAGGTGAGTGTCCGTATGTTTACCTGGAACTCTGGCATGTGGCTGTGTATATGGACACGTGTGCACACACTCTTGCAGGCTCTCGCTGTCCACATGTAAACCCATGAGCCTCTGCGACATTGTCATCCCCTGGAAGGGAACGGCTGCCATGCTGATTCTTTGTTTCTTGTGCAACAAGCAGGGCCTTGTAGCCTATTAATATGGACATTTCTCTACCCTTCTGTGGCAGCCGACTTTGGCCTGGCTCGAGCTTATGGTGTCCCTGTGAAGCCAATGACCCCCAAAGTGGTCACCCTCTGGTGAGTCACCCTTGAAAATACTTAACACACCTGATTCTGGGTGAGGGGGATTACAGGGAGAAGGGGGAAGGGAGCATTTATAGGGCACCTACTGCACTTTACAAATATTATCTCACCTGATCCTCGCAACACCCTATGAGGTAAGTGCTCTTAAGAGCCTTATTTTACAGTTGAGGAAACTGAGGCAAACAGATTGAGTGACTTGCCCAGAGTCACACGGTGTTGGAGGGAAAGACTGCTTTCTGGGCTTGTCTGCCGTCACCAGGGCCATTTGCAAAGACAAAGCACATCATAAAACAGAGGAGGCTAGCTCGTCTTCACGATTATCTTTTGTGAATCCCAATGGAGATCAGCGAATGGTCTGTGCTGTAGGATGAGCCAGCTCAAAGCCTGTGGATACTTACGCTGGAAAGCGGAGCTTTGGCAAGGGAAAAAGTGTGCAAACAGACCCAAGGTTTGGAGTTGTAGCCCACGAATTCAAGGTCATTGCTTTGGTCGTGCATGAAGATGGCCACAACAAGTAGCTCATGAGGCCAAGATCGGGGCCCTCTGCTCCACCGCTGTGGATTGCACCCTCCTGGGCTCTTGGAAGGGCAGTGAGGCGAGCTCTTTGTATGGGAGGAGCACCATCTGGCTCTACGCGAAGGCAGGGTGGGAGGCTGATGAGAATAATCAGAAGATGAGAGGCCTCTAAGAAGAACCTTCCGAGGAAGAATGTTCTTCCAGAAGCCCCGCTCATTCTTCTTCCTTCTGGGAGCAGCCTGGGCCTTGCTCACAGGGCCAGAGAGAGCAGAGACAGAGCTTTCTGGTGGATAGGGAAAGAGAAGCCCCTCCGTTAGCCAACCAATCAACATTCATTAGCTCTGGGGAAAGAGTCAAGACAAGCCCTGCCCTCGAGGAGCTCACAGTCTAATGGGAGAAGTAGCACATGGACACAAAGCAAGCTACAGCCAAGATAAATAGGAAGTCATTACCGGAGTGAACGCTCTAGATTCGAGAGGGATTAGGGGTGGCTTCCTCGGGAAGGTGGGATTGTAGTTGGGGCTTAAAGGAAGCTGACGAGCAGTCGGCACAGATGAAATGGAGAGCATTCCAGGCCAGAGGAAATGTCCGAAGTTGAGGAATGTTCATGGAACAGCCAGGAGGCCGGTGCCCCTGGGTGGAAGAGCCCCTGATGGGGGCGAGGTAGAAGAAGCCTGGAAAGGGAGGAGGCGGCCAGGTTATAAAGGGCCTCCGAGGCCAAACGGAGCATTTTGTATTTGATCCTGGAAGCGATAGAAAGCTGCTGGAGTTTGTTGGAGAGGGAGTGGCGAGGGATCAGGCCTTGCTTTAGGAAAATCACTTTTAGGGGCTGAATTGGAGAAGGGAGAAACTTGAGGCAGGCTTGCAGTAATCAGGGTGCGACAGGATAAGGGCTTGTAGAAGAGAGTGTATGTGGGAGACGTGTAGACAACAGGCCTTGCCAAGAGACTGGATGTGGAAGGCGAGGCGGGCGGAGTCCAGACCATGCCTCGTTCTGAATCTGAGGCACTCGGGGGTGGCGATAGAGAAGGTCGGGCTGGGAGAGCTTAGGGGGAAGTGATGGGTTCGGCTTTAGACGTGTCGAGTGGAAGGCGTCTCCTGGACACCCCGTGGGGCAGGAGAGGCGGCTCTGAGAGTCAGCCCAGGAACGGTCAGAGAAGGAAGGAGGCCCAGGACAGAGGCCTCGGGGACACCTTTGGTGAGAGAGAGGAGCAAGCAGGGGGATCGGCGGCGGCAAGGCCTGCAGAGCGCTTGAGAAGGGGAGCACTGAGAGAAGCCGCTGGGCTTAAGGAGTCCTTGGTGACTTCGGAGAGAGCAGGAGCCAGATGGTAGGGGGGAGAAGGGTCGGTGTAGACAGCCTCATCGAGGCTGGAAGGGGCAGAAGAGACAGGAAAGACTTCAGGCTGGAGGCATTCGGGCATGTTGGTGGCAGATGGGAGTGAGCCGGGAGAGTGGGCGATTGTGACAGCAGAGGGGCAGCCTGGTGGAGCAGCTGGGAGGGAACGAGTGCAAGGGTTGGCCTCGGGGAGAGCCACTATTCGTGAGGTAGACGTGATGGAGGAGGCAGTGGCAGGAGGCACCCGAGTGAGGGGAGACAAGAGAAGGAAGAGGGAGCTCTGGCGAATGGCCTCAGTCTCTTCTAGAAGATACGAGGCAAGGAAGGTGGGCAGGAATGAGCTGGGGAGGGAGTGGAGAGAGTGCAGAAGGGGGGAGAGGATTGCCTAGGAGAAGTGAGGCTCCAGCTGAGGCTGTGCAACATAGTCATAGTGGAGCCCGTCAGAACAGGCATGTGATTTTCTCCACCTTCATTCAGCAGCACCTGTGTAGAGCAAAGGAGATGAAGGAGGGGGGGATCCAAGGGCCAGGCCGGGCCTAAAAGCTGATGTGAGAACGGGGATCGAGCTGCAAGAAAGCAAGAGAGTGGCTCAGTGGATAGAACCAGGCCTGGAAGTGGGAGCTCCTGAGGGGTAAGGGCTAGGCAATGAGGGCGAGTGACTTGCCCAGGGTCACACAGCTAGGAAGTGTCTGAGGCCAGATCTGAACCCAGCACCTCCCATCTCTGGGCCTGACTCTCCATCCACTGAGCCCCCCAGCTGCCCCGGAATTTCAGAATTCTTGAACATTTGTGAGATGGTAAGATCAAGGCTGTGACCAGCTTGTACGAGGCTGAGCCACTGGGTGGTTAGGGTGTAGGAAGGATTGGTCTGTCCACGAGGGCAGGAGTCCTGGAGGAGAGAAGAATTGTAAACTGGTGAGCAGGTGGCCTGTGACCTCCAGGGAAGAACTGACCCGAGTGGGGCTCATTTTCCTTCACCGTGCAGGTACCGGGCCCCTGAACTCCTGCTGGGGACAGCCACGCAGACGACTAGCATTGACATGTGGTAAGCCGAGTGCTTGGGGTGGGGAGTGTTTGCAAGGCCTGGCTGGAGCTCGGGGTGCAGGAAGGAGCTGCCACGGATCCAAGGAGTCATTCGAGCTCTCCTGTTCATGCTCTCTTGGGATAGTGGTCGTTCCTGGCCTCGCCACCGTGGGGGAGATACGGCTCTAGTATGGAAGCATGGGTAGAAGATGGGATGCTGTCTCATCCCTGGGGGTGGGGGAAGGGAATTCATGGAAGAGCTTTCTAGAAAACTGGCCCTCAGGGCCCAGACCTTTGCACAGGCAGTCAGCCCCCCTGCCAAAAGATTCTCCTGCCTCACCCCAGGCTCTTGGAATTCCTAGCTTTCTTGAAGGCTCAGCTCAAATGCTGCCTCCTACAAGAAGCCTGTCCTTAGAGACAGGAGGTCCTGGGTTCAAATGTGGCCTCAGACACTTCCCAGCTGGGTGACCCTGGGCAAGTCACTTGACCCCCATGGCCTAGCCCTGACCACTCTTCTGCCTTGGAGCCACAGTATTGACTCTAAGATGGAACATGAGGGTTTAAAAAAAAAAAGCCTGTCCCGATTCTTTCAGTCAGCGTTCCCACCTCCAGAATTACTTTGTATCATCTACAGGGTGTCCCCAAAAGTCCTATTGCAGTCTTACGCTTTACTTTAGAGAGGGGGGGGAGGGAGAGAGTTAGTTTATTTCTCTGTGTGTGTGGTTGGAGTTCTGAAAGCGTTAGGAAGGAAAATGGGCCTTCCTGGGTCACTGGAAGGCTTCTGAAGAGCTTTTATTTAGGGTGAGGAAAACTTGGGCTTGGGATGCAAAGAGAAACTTCTCAACCCTTAGTCGCCCCAAAGGGGAAGGGGCTCCCCCACCTCTGGTGGTTGCAGCAGGCTTTCCCTCAGGAAATCTTGAGAAAGGCCCGCTTGTCCCTGCCCTCGTGGAGCTTACAGTCTCATGGGGGACACAACATGGAAGCAAACGTAGAACTGGGAGATGCAGACTGGATCGATTGGGGCGGTCAGGGAGGACGTGGAGAAGGCGAGGTTTTAGCGGGGGCCTGAAGGAAGCCTGGAGACAGAGAGGAGGGGGACCAGCGAGGAAGCCGAGGCCGCTGAGTCCCGGCGTCGGGGAGGGTTGTGGAAGGTGGGCTGCCACGGGTAGTGACGGGCTTTCAATGCCTTTGATCCTGGAGGGGACCAGAGTTTAGTGAATAGAGGCGTGATGGGGCCAGACTCGGCAGGCGGGAGGAAGACGAGCGTCCTCCCCTTTGGGGAGAGACTTCATTGAGGGAGACCAGCCAGAAGGCCCCTGAGGGCAGGTGATGAGGGGCAGTGCCAGGGTTAGGCCTGGGGGGGGGGGGAGACTGAAGAGCCAAGGAGGACCGCCAGGGTCTGCGCCTGGGTGGCTGCCCTCAGCCATAATAGGGAAGGCAGAAAAAAGGTGAGGCTTTGTGGGGAAAGAGCGAGTTCCATTTGGGCCATCCACGAGAAGAGGTTCAGGAGGCCGCTGGGGAGGGGAGGGGGCATTTGAAAGGACTCGTAGATCCCAGAGATGGTCTTGGAATCCGTGGGAGTCTGTGAGATCATTAAGCAGAATAGGGGAGCGGCCAGACCCGGACAGAGACCGAGCAAAGGAGACCATGGAAGAAGAGGGCTGGGGAGAGAGAGTGAGGATGGAGACAAGGGGTAGAGCTGGCCCTTCGAGTCTGGTAAGCTGGCCGAGGGCAGTTTCCGTCGAGTGATGGTGTTGGAAGCCAGACTTGGCAGAGGGGGACAGGGACGGAAGGGGTGCTCCCAAGGAGCTCGGCCACAGCGGGAGGGCCAGGCAGCAGGGGTGGTGGAATGAAGATTGGGGTGGGCTTGCAAGGCCAGAGGAGGGACAGTCACCACACTCGCAGAGCTGGCGGACGCCAGTTGGGCGGCTCATGGACCCCTGGCTGCCCACCCCTGCCTGAGAGGGTATGAGGTGACACCGGCCGTTTGCGTGTTTAGTTCCTCGGGCACATCGAGGCCCCCTCTCACTGGCCGCTCTTCCTCTAGGGCCGTGGGCTGTATCCTGGCTGAGTTGTTGGCTCATAAGCCCCTCCTCCCGGGCAGTTCTGAGATCCACCAGATTGACCTGATCGTGCAGCTGCTCGGGACCCCCAATGAGAACATCTGGCCGGTGAGTGGCGGCTGGCTGGGCTCTGGCGTGGCCTCAGGCCCTTTCTTACTCCCTTGGCTTGGCTCTTCCTCCCCTCAGGGCTTCTCCAAGCTGCCTCTGGTCAGCCAGTATAGCCTGAGGAAGCAGCCCTACAACAACCTCAAACACAAGTTCCCCTGGCTCTCTGAGGCCGGCCTGCGCCTGCTCAACTTCCTCTTTATGTATGACCCAAAGAAGAGGTACTTGGGCTCTGATGGGGGGGGGTCAGCTGGCCCCGGGGGAAAGCAGAAGGAACCGGGGCTGCCCTCCTCTCCCAGTCCACGCCTTTGGATGGGTGTTTCTGTATCTGCCTCTTAAGATGCCCCCACGAGAGCCCGGCCAGCTCGCCAGCGCAGAGGGCAGACGCGGGCACAAAAGCCATCCGGGCTGCGCCTTGGCCTCACTTGTTCTGAAGGGCTTTACAGCTGTTCATTGCCGGAACACGGAGGCTGGCTGGCGATCGGCCTCGGTCCCTGCCCAACGTCTCCCCAGATCTTCTGCCTGCCCTTCGAGCCCGAGGAGCCCCGTTTTCTTTTCGTTAGCAGCATCCTGCCTTACTCCTGTCTTTCTGTCGTGGGGTCTTTGGGTGGGGGGTGGAGCACGGCCTGGAAGGAGAGGCAGGGGTTAGTGGGAGAACCATTGAGCTGGCCGCTTTGGGCCGCTGGGTGTGCCCGGCACGGCTCCCTGCACAGAGTGGGCACAGCGCTGGAGCGGCCCTGTGACAAGCTGGTGGATTCTCTCTAGGGCCACGGCTGGCGATTGCTTGGAAAGCTCCTACTTCAAAGAGAAGCCCTTGCGTAAGTGTTCTGGCCAGGGCGGGGCGGGGAGATGCGGTCCGGGGACAGCAGTGACCCGGCCCACCTTTCCCCGCAGCTTGTGAGCCTGAGCTCATGCCCACCTTCCCTCATCACCGGAACAAGAGGGCTGCCACAAGCACCACCGCCAACCCGGGGGCTGAGGGCCAGAGCCAGAGCAAGCGCAGCAAGCCCTGAGGCGGTGAGAGGCCCGTCTTCCTTCCCTTCCCTTCCCTCTTAGCCCATTAGGTTAAAAAGGAAGAGTAAGGGGAGCCTGGCTGGGGGCCCCCCGGCCACTCCTCGGGGTGGGCGGTGGGGATGAATCGAGTTGCTACACGCCAGCTTCATTCTGCCCACCTCCTTCCAAAGCCAGAGGCCGGGACAGAAGCCGCTTCCGGCTTTAAAACTGCCCTCCCCTGATCCTCCTTCCTCGGGGCCTGTGGGTCTCCCCACACACAGGGGACCAGACGTGGGCACCTCCTCTTGGGAGAGGCCACAGGGTCAAGCTCTCCCGCAGCCCGGCGATCCTCCCTCCTGTCCGGCAGGGCCGCCCTCATTCTTTAGTTCCGTCTCCCCTGAAGCCCGGCCCGGCCGCTTTGTAAAGGTTCGGCATTCTGAATCGGGCTCCTCAAAGGTCATGCTGGTAGAGCGCAGGCCATGGCACGTCCCCAAAGGGCCAGAAACTGGCCCGGCCTGTGGTCTGAGGGCCAGCCAGCTCAGCATGGTGTGGTGTGGCCAGCTGGAGGCTGTATCTGGAGGAAGTCGGCTCTGGGAAGCAAATGCTGCTTTCTGCCATGGCCAAGGGTTCGAGCAGCCTCCTCGGGCGTGCAGCAGGGGCGGCCTCGGCCATCGCCCTCGTTTCCAGCGCTCCGTGGTGGCGCGAGGACATTCCGCTCCCTTTCCCGGGGCGATCACCCCTCTCCTGTTAGGGCACGGGATTCCCTGGGGCCTCCTTAGCTTCTCACTCAGTAAGAGGCCTGCATTTTCCAGGCACATCATCGAGGCTGAGGCGTGGAGTTTGGTGAAGATTCCTTGTAAGTAGTCTGGCGAGAGGCGGCCGGACACGGGCCGCAGCCCGCCCAGAACAGAAGCTCCCAGGACTCGCCCGAGGACGTCTCGGCAGACACTCCGGACCTCTCTGGCCTGCCAGTGCTCCACTGTGGAGGAATGAGGCTGGCACAGGGAGAGAATTTGGTTTTCTCCCCCTGGAAGACGGACACGAGGCTTGGGGAGGGAGGGAAGGAGCCGGCGGTTTGCAGAGCTCTCGGTTCCAGTCACGGGCTGCGTCTTACCTGCTTCCTTCTTCCCAGGCCATGAGGTCTAGCAGGGTGCTGAGCGGGGCAGGAAAACCTCCCCGCAGGGTTCGGCTGCCCGACGGCTCAGAGCGAAGCCCCAGGGACACCGAGCTCGCTCCAGGGAGGGCCGGGACCTCGGGTCTTGCCGTTGAATGAAGAGTTTACCAGAACGGGGATCCGCTGTCTCGAGGACCCAGTGCAGAGGAATCTGGGGCCTGATGGCCCCGAGGAGCCGAATCACGCTCCCTGCAGGAGGGAGGAGGCCACACGGGGTTGGTTCAGACGCACGTTGTGAAAGATGTTTTCAATGAATCTTTGATGGACACTCATGGCTTGTGGCTTTGTGAAAATAGCCGAGGAAAGGGAAGCGTAAGGGGTGGGCCGGGGACAGAAGGGGGGAAACGGCCCTGTTCAGCTTTGAGGGCAGTCTGAACGGGGGTGTCGGGGAAGAGGAGGCTCTCCATGCCCCTGCAGAGGGCCCGAGACCGTCCCGTGATGCCCCTGTAGGGCAGGGCTGGGGAGACAGCCTCCCTCCCTTTGTCTCCAAGAAGCATCAAAGCGTGTGCCTGGGGTGGCGTGCGGCTGCCCACTCTCCCCGTCCCCCGGTCAGAAGGCCTCCTTCCGGGTCCTGAGAGTTTAGTGAGGCAGAACTTGATGGGGCCACTTCTGCAGCGTGTCCTGGGCTTGGGCAAGGCCGAGGCCACCCGGAGAGCCGCCCAGCTAAGCCGAGGGTTGCGCCCAGGACCCGACTCCCACGCCAAGGCTCCTTCACGGGCCTGGAATCCGCGCTGAGGTCATCTGTCTCCCGAAGGGAGCTGGGAAGAAGATGAGGCCCCCCGCTTTGTCTGAGGCCCAATGGGAAGTGCTGGACCGGAACCTGCCCAACGGCCCGCTTCCCGCCTCCAGGACCAGCAGAGGCAAGTGGGGGAGCCTGGGGTGGCTTCGCGGGGGGAGGGGCACCGTCTCCATTCGGGGCTATTCCGCAGGCAGTCTGTACGGGTGGCTGGTGCGGGCCCCAGGCCTGTCCCTCTGCTGACTGCTCCTCAGGTTCCCCGGGTCCCTCCATCTCCCCCATCCTGCTTTTTCCTCCAGGGAAGATTTGCTAATAAAACGGGAAGGATGTTTTCTAGAACACGTCATTACCTGGTAGCAGGCCAGAGTCCCTGGGAGGACCCCAGGGTGAAAGCAGGGTTCAGGGTCAGCGGCCTGGAAAAGAGCCGCCAACCGCCCGAGGTGTCGGGGACTCCTCCCAACCCCGGAGGAGGGCTTAGGCCGAGCCCTTAACTCCTTGCTCACGTCTCCATCCCTAGTCTGGGAGGTGATGCTTGGGTGAAATGACTGCAGGCACGCGGCCCCAGGACGGGCGGCCCTCACGCTCTCGGAGGCCAGGCCCCGTTTCTTGCCTTTTTTTTTTAAGCAACGAGGTTAAGGGACGTGGCCAGGGTCACAGCTAGGATGTGTCTGAGGCCAAATTGGAACCCACCCAGGACGGGCCCTCTATCCATCGAGCCGCCTCGCTGTCCTCTGTCTTGCTTTGTATGCCAGGCGCCCTGTGCCTGGAACAAAGGAAGCCTTTAATAAACGCTTGTTGATTCTTTTGGCACCCGGCAGAGAGGCTTTTTAGGGGCTCAAACTGGGGGACGTAGGAGAGGACCCCCATCTTTAAGCAACCTTCCTTCTCACAGTGGGCAATACCCGGGAGGACTGCAAGAAGAGGAGGGGAAAGAAGAAAAGGCTTCAGAGGTCAGGTCGGGTTCAAGTCAGATTAGGGGACCCGCCAGGCAGGCTGGACTGTCCGGGGCTCAGCCTTACTGGTTTCCATGCACCTACGGGAATCGGCCGAGGGACAGGGGAGACGATGGGGTGTCTTAAGTCTGTGGGGCAGCCAGCTTTGGGGTCAGGACGGAACAGTTTGGCTAAAGAACATAGACATAGAAGCTCCCTAGTGAACACAATATCACCTCACTTTAATACAGACGGCCACCCTTCTTTCATGGTCAGCCCCAGGGGTCACAGGGGCCTTGTCAGGAAGGGAATGTTGTGGCTGGAGTCCTCTGGGCAGGGCAGAGGGGCCGACCAGCCCCCGATCATCAAATACAAACCCTCCCACTGGAGGGGGCCCTCCTTCCCCAGAAAGCAGCTCTCTCCCTGGCAGAAGGGCTAGCCCCCCAACAAATGCAAACCCTCCCACCGAAGGGGGCCCTCCAGAAAGCAGCTCCTTCCCTGGCAGAAGGGCCAGCCCCCCAACAAATACAAACCCTCCCACCGAAGGGGGCCCTCCAGAAAGCAGCTCCTTCCCTGGCAGAAGGGCCAGCCCCCCAACAAATACAAACCCTCCCACCGAAGGGGGCCCTCCAGAAAGCAGCTCTCCCTGGCGGAAGGGCCAGCCCCCCAACAAATACAAACCCTCCCACTGAAGGGGGCCCTCCAGAAAGCAGCTCCTTCCCTGGCAGAAGGGCCAGCCCCCCAACAAATACAAACCCTCCCACCGAAGGGGGCCCTCCAGAAAGCAGCTCTCCCTGGCGGAAGGGCCAGCCCCCCAACAAATACAAACCCTCCCACCGAAGGGGGCCCTCCAGAAAGCAGCTCTCCCTGGCGGAAGGGCCAGCCCCCCAACAAATACAAACCCTCCCACTGAAGGGGGCCCTCCAGAAAGCAGCTCCTTCCCTGGCAGAAGGGCCAGCCCCCCAACAAATACAAACCCTCCCACCGAAGGGGGCCCTCCAGAAAGCAGCTCTCCCTGGCGGAAGGGCCAGCCCCCCAACCGAAGGGGCCCTCCAGAAAGCAGCTCTCCCTGGCGGAAGGGCCAGCCCCCCAACAAATACAAACCCTCCCACCGAAGGGGGCCCTCCAGAAAGCAGCTCCTTCCCTGGCAGAAGGGCCAGCCCCCCAACAAATACAAACCCTCCCACCGAAGGGGGCCCTCCAGAAAACAGCTCCTTCCCTGGCAGAAGGGCCAGCCCCCCAACAAATACAAACCCTCCCACCGAAGGGGGCCCTCCAGAAAGCAGCTCTCCCTGGCGGAAGGGCTTCCACCTAGATGCTGAAGGTGATGGGGAGAGGGTTTGTTTTCATAGCGAGCCCCCCTGGCTTTCTCATGCCCTCACTATTTGCCTTCCATTTCCAAGAGATGGGAATTCCCTCCAGGATTCCAGCTGGCATCGCTGTAGCGCTGTTCACTTTGTCAGATACTGAGGTCGATAAGGTGGGTAAGTCTTCCAGGGCCCGAGTTTCCTGCGCTGCAAACGGGGGAGACGAGCGACGTCACGAAGCTGGCACAAGTAGTGGGTGGCAGAAGGACGGCGAAGCCAGGCCTCCCCCGGGCTGAGCACCCACATAAAGCTGCCTGTGGCCGTCTACTTGGAGGGGGGCCGAGGGTCATGGTCAGGGGACGGGGATTCTGCCCCCTCTGTGAACCAGGGGAGAAGCCGGGCTTCTCCTTGGAGACGGAGGGGGGACAAGCCTTCCAATTTGGGGGTTCCCCGTGGCCCAACTCCTCCTAAGGCCTGGCCCTGGAGGGACTCTCATAAAGCAAGGAGTCCAGCTGGGTCCTCTGCAGCCAGAGACGTCGCTGCTTCTCACTCTGCAGCTCGTGCAGCGTGTGGCCCAAGCGGCAGCTGTAGACAGCCTGGCAGTGGCTGGCATGGAGCTGGCAGCAGGTATCGCAGCAGTAGGCGGGCAGCGTGCCCACTGGCAGGCAACCATGAAGCTGGTAGCGCAGGGGCTCCCCGCCAGAGGCAGAGGGAGAAACCGGAGCCCCTTCGGCAGCCTCGAGGCGCCCCCCGATCCTGGCGTGCCGGGGGGAACGACTGGGGCTCTTGGGCCCGGCAGCTTCTGGGGTCAGCTCCCGCCTCAAGGCGATGAAGGAGAAGGTGGTTCTCTCTTCCGTGGGCTCTTCGAAGGCCTCGTAGGACAGGCTCTCCTCCACGGGCTCCTCCGCGCTCGGAGCCTCCCAGCTGCTCCCGTTCTCCCGAAGCTCCTGGGCGCTGGAGGCCACGTGGCCGGCGCCCCACAGTTTGGCGCTCTGCTCCCAAATAGGGGGCTGGTAGGCGAGCTCCGGGGAGGGCGACTCTGGCCCAGCTAGGGGCTCGCCACCGTACAGGGAATCCTCTTCGGGACCCTCTTCTTCCAGCAGGTCACTGTACAAGTCAATGCCGGCAGGGTAGGTGACCAGGGGCCTGGCGGACGGCTCCCCGGCTCCACTTAGCCGCCTCCTCAGCCGGTCCACACAAGTGTCCACGTCGCCGCTGGCTCGGCGCTCCTCAATCAGTTCCTCGGAAGACAGCAGGCTGGTCCCCAACTTGGTCAGGATCTCCCCGAGAATCTCACACTCTAACCTCAGAGCAAAGCAGCCCAGAGCCACCTGAACCAGCTCGTAGCCTGGGGGGGGAGTGACCACCACCAGGTGATGCTCGTCCCTCCTGGTGTAGCCCATCTTCTGGAAGCACTTGGTGATGAGATCCTCGGACAGCACCCCCTTCAGGAAGTGGACGTAGCCCCCGGAAAAGGTCTGCAATCCAAAAGAACCGTGTCATTGATGTAGGGGTGCCCAGCCTGTTGCAACCCACCCCCTACCCCAAATAACAACAGATTCCCATTGTGTGATTAAAAAAAAAAACCTTCTGTCCTAGATCCAGTATTGTGCATTGGTTTAAGGCAGAAGAGGGGTAAAAGCCAGGCAACGGGGAATTAAGTGACTTGCCCAGGGTCACACAGCTAGGAAGCGTCTGAGGCCACATTCGAACCCAGGTCTGGCTCTTCATCTTAAACTTAAAAGCGGCCCCCTTTCCATTGGGTTATAAAGGATTTCCTCACAAACAACCCTGTGAAGTGTGCAGTGTATTATCTTCATTTTCCAGAGAAGGAAGCTGAAAGTCAGATTTTCCCAGGGTCATTTGAACCCAGGCATCTTCTGACTCTCAGACCAACTCTCCCCCATCGATTGGGGGTGCTTAACCTGGCATCTCAGCCCTTAAGATGGAATTTGGGGGGTCCATGAATTCAGGTGAACAATCACATCTTTATTTTCACTCACCTCTCACCTGAATCGAGCACTGCCTTCACTCGTTTAAGAACAGGGGTCTCTGCGGGGGGTCCCTAGGCTCCTCCAGACCGCCAGGGGGTCCACGACTGACTGCCCTCTAGACCAAGTCCCTGCCTCTCTGGCCAGGACACCTGCGGTCCGGACCCCCCAGCAGGTGTCGCTGCTGAGATAACCTGCTTTGAGAGTTGTTGCCCGGGTTCCTGAGGAGGCTGGCGTTGCCATGGTAACCGAGTGGAGGTGTTACTCTCCCACGCTGCCCAAGCTGACATCACTCAGCTACCTCCCCAACGTTCCGAATTCACAAAGTTGCTGGGGCGATCTCTTCCAGCTCATGCTAGCTGGCATCCTGACATGCCAGTTCATTGATGCCCTGAAGAAACCTTCTTTAGGCTCTATTCCTTCTGGCCATAAAATAAAGTGAGTGAAACGAGTGCCAGCCACGCCATCTCCACCTGATCAGGAACTGGGCCATTTCTGGAGTCTGGCCCGGTTCCCTGGGACACATGCAGGCTATTCCCCATCTGCTCGCAGGATGGGCCTTCAGAAATCGTTTTGGCCCAATACTTTGTGTTTTACTCATGAGGAAACAGACGCAGAAAAGGAAGATGGCTCCCGGGAGTTGAGTGGCGGGGTTGGGATTTGAACTTGACCCCAGATCCTGCCCACTTTCCACCTGGTGTCTGCCTAGCTACTTACCCTCACTCTAGCAATAAACTTCCCAGGACCCTCCATCTAGGCGGCCTCTCCCAACCCACTCCTAGAAAGGTTCCCAGTGTGAGACATCTGTGACCCCCCCCCCCCCGCGGGGATAGAATAACGGGGAGGAGGAGGAGAAAGGTGAATTTTGAAGCTTGGGCACCTTGCCTAGGCTCTGGTGCCCTTTTACCCCTAGGAGAAGGCGGAAGGTCTGGGCCACACAGCTATTCTACTCCTCTGGCCCCAGAAAGAGCTACCAGCCCCCCAGCCTTCCCCCACCACACTCGGAACAAGTGCGGGTTGCATTTCTTCTCCCCACCCCCATCCGATGCCCAGCACACAACTCGGGCCCAGCGGCCCTTTGCCCTGGCGGAGGGGGGAATTCCGGGGCCGCTTCTACCTTGATGGTGGTGAACTCCTTCCTCCAGGGGAAGAGGTAGAGGTGGACAGCGGCGAGCTCCAGAAGCTCGAACGCTCGGGCCAGGTTGCGCAGGGCAGGGGCCAGGTCGCTTCGGCCCCACAGCCCGTCGGTGAAGAGGGCCAGGGCGTCGTCCTGGAGCAGCCCATGCAGGTCGAAGTCCTCCACCAGGATCTGCCAGAGCACGGCCCGCAGGGTGGGGTCCGCACAGACGCCCGCGCCCCCTCTGCGCCGCTCTCTCTCCAAGCACAGACGGTAGTCTTCCGACAGGGAGCTGGCCCCCATCCTGGGGGGCGGTGGGGGGACGATTAGATGCTGAGCACCGCCGACCTCCCCCAGGATCCCTCCTCGAGCACCTTCCACCGCCCCCAGCCCAGAGCCCCGGGGCAGAAACCCACAAGCCGAACCAGATGTTCTCCCCTGGCCCACCGGGAGTCCGAGCCAGATGTGCCCCAGCGGAGAACCAGGCTCGGGCTGCCCCCACCCACACCCGCCCCCGGTTCCGAGCCTCAGCCCCGAGACAGGAATGGTCAGGGAGGACGGGAGCCCGGGGAGGTGTCTCTACCTGTCCAGGTTCCCCAAGTCGCCTCCAACGCCCAACGAATAACCCAAAGCCCAAAGGACCAGCAGGGCCCTTCCGGCTTCGCGGGGGTCTCTCCCCCCTATTGGTCAGACAGGGGGCTGACGTATATGGGGCGTGGTTTGGGTTCCGCCCCCCCTTCCCCGCCCAATTTTGGAGTTTAACTGTGTCCTTGCCGGGCAGAAAGAGATGAAAAAGGGACGGGGGGGGGGGGGGGGGGAGGGGCGGGGAAGGGAGGAAGGGGGTTCCTGCACGGATGGGTGATAAGGGTGAGGGACGCAGCGGAGAAGGACGGAGGTGGGGTCCCACCTGGGGACAAGGAGCCAGGAAGACAGTTAGGGGCGGGTTTCCCTAATTTATCACCTCACGGGTTGTCATCAGCTTCCAGATTTGCTATAGGAAAGTCAGACTTTGCCGCTCTAGGTAGGAGACTGCAGCCAAGTTCCTGTCCCCTGCTAGGTCTCAGTTTCCTCTTCTACAAAACGAGAAAGAGTCTGACTATGTGTCTTCCAGCTCTCAGTCTCACCATCCAACTAGGGTCCTTGGCTAGAGGGCAAGGGCTCCGGGGAGCCTGAATTTGGAAGGACTGCGGCTCGTGACTCACGACTCACGTTGCGGGGGGGTGTTGAGGGGGAGGCTGAAAGAACCAGGAAAATCGTGCTCTTTGCCTAGGACCACGGCTAGCCAGAGGCCAGCTTCTTTCTGCCAGGTCCGGCCCGAAAAGCTCTCTGTCCAGCCACTAGTTTCAGCCTCGCTCCTTGAGAAGCGATGCCTCCTGTCAGGGTATCCGCGGCACAAATTAATACCACTAAGACCCGAAACCTAGCTTCTCGTCCCAGCCTTGTCCCAGCTTTGCTATGGGCCCCTTTAGGAGCCTCAGTCTCCTCGCCTGTAAAACGAGCGCTGTGAAGAACAAGTAAAATCAGGGAGTCGGGAGCCTTCGGTCTCTTCCCTCCGTTCCGCTACTCCCCATTCTCTTTCTTCTGAGCCCACCGCAGGCACCCAGTTTCGCTGGGCCGCTAGGTGGCAATGCTGAGCCGCTAGAGATCTCCCTCGAGAAAAAAGGCTAGCCTCTAACCTCCGCAGCCTGCCGGTGTCACTTTTGAATTCACCCTCCTCGTTTTACAGGTGAGGAAACCGAGTCCCAGAGAGAGGAAGGACTTGCCCAAGATCGTCTAACACATCAGAGAGAAAAGCAGGATTCAAACCTAGGTCTTTTAGAGGGCCCTTTTCCAGAATCCCAAAACAAACTGGCTCGGTCGGCATGGAGTACTCCGAGCCCTTGAAAGGCTTCGTAGAGGAGTGGGCTTACTTTAAGCAGGGCGTAAGGGAGGAGAGATGGGGCTGGGCAGGCACCTTCTGGATGCTGTGACTCGCAGTTGTCTCGAGGATAGCACAGAGAAGGGAGAAAGCCCGGGGGATATAGAAAGAGAACTGGGGCATCTGGATCTCACGCTCCATTCCACCATGTACTGGAATGCATGGGCAGAAAGGGTAGAAAGGTATTTTTAGGCTCAATGTGCAAAACGGTCTCTCCAAACATGGAATGAATTCCTTTCTTCCCAGACAAAGTCGGGAAGGCAGCAAGGTGGTTCAATGCATAGAGCAAAGGACCTGAAGCCAGCAAGATCTGAGTTCAAATTCTGCCTCACATTCTTAATAGCTGGGTGACCCTGTAACCTCTGGTAGCCTCAGTTTCCTCAAATGTAAAAACAGATGATAATAATAGCCCCTACCTCCCAGTGTTGTTGTGAGGACCAATTGATAGGCATATAGTGTTTACTTAGCTCGGTATGTACATGGCACCTAATAAGCCCTATATGAAATGCAGGCTGCAATTATTATACAGATGACCATTTGTTGAAGAAGTTGGGTAAGACAGCTGGGTATTTCAGTGGATAAAACAAAGGACTTGAGGCCAGAAAGACCTGAATTCAAATCTTGCCTCTATGCCTCAGTTTCTTTATCTGTAAAATAGAGATAACAAATAACGCGATTGTTGTGAGATTCGAATAAGATAATGTAAAAAGTGCTTCGTAATTTTTTTTTTTTAAGCTAAGCTCTTGTCTTAGAGGGGATTCACTGGACCAGTTAACCTGTGAGACAAGTTTCTTTCCCTCTTGGTAAAATGGGAAAGTCAGAGCTTGAAATTTCTAAACTCCTTTCCAGTTCTGTATTCTGGACTACACAATAGACCTAGTAAATTAGCTTGAAGAATTTGGGGGGGTTGGCTGGCAGCCCAGGGGGCGGAACCAACACCTACCAAGTGCTGGAGGATTGGCCAATGAGGGGCTCTAAGGGCGTGTTCTCCAAGGAGCTTTCTCTACTTATCTTTCCTCTCTGGCAACATTTGGCTTGGTCTTCGGGGCACCCTCCGAGGCAGCATGTCTCCTTCTGAGCGCCTGGTCCTGGTGTTGGGAGGAGCTGGGACCGTGGGCTCTGGGATTGTGAAGTCGCTCCTGGAGAAGGGTGAGGAGCTTTGGGAAGAGTATTTTGGGTGGGATCATGGCCCCCCAGTTGGGTGGGAGCTCATTGGGGGATGCAGAAAGCTGCAAAATAAGGTTGGAGAGGATAGAAGGTTGGGGAAATCATTTGAGGCATTCCCAGGGCACGAAAACCTGGGTCATAATATTTAGAACTAGAAGGAACTGAAGTCCAATTTCTTATTTTACAGAAAGGGACACCGAGGCCCAACGAGATCACAGCTAGGAAGTGGCAAAGTTCAGTTTGGATCCCCGTCCTTTGACTACAAATTCAATGTGCTTTCCACTCTACCTTGCTGGTATTGTGGAAGCTCTGCAGGGTATCCAGGCTCAGCTCAGTACCCATTCCTCATAGTCCTGGGAGGATATTCTCATAGCACCTGGGAAAGAGCTAATCCCGAGTTTCTCATGCCAACCTAGCCCCAGATTTCCATAGAGTTCCTGGACAACGAGTCTGGCCAAGTTCTACTTTCTATTTGAGTCCCTATTGGACTGCAGGGGGAAGGAGATGCATATGTGGGATGGGGAGATGGCCAGGAGCCTAGTGGGAGAACACCCTGGCTGTAAGACAGTACTCCAGCTCCCAGGAAGTTTCTTCCATTCCCATCTCTCGAACCCCAGACTATTTAAACATTCTGGGCATCAGCTACTTAATCTGAGGTGAAGTGGCTATAGGATTTAGGTCTAGAGAGCACCAATAGGGAGTATATAATCCAGAGGATCTTAACCTAGGATCTATGGATAGGTTCCATGAATTTGGATGAGAAAAAAAAAATTACATCTTCATTTTCACTGATATTTAAGTGAAATCCAGCAATTTAGCAATTGTGAATTTTAAGGTGCTAATTTTAAAAAATATTCATTTAAAATTACTAATTATTCTGAGAAAGGGCCAACGGGGGGCTTTCTTAGACTGTCAAAGGGTTTTGCCAGACAAAAAAGAAGTGAAGTATCTCTAATACAATCCGACTTTTTCATTTTAGAGATGAGGAAACTTTGGCTCAAGGGGAAGACTTGTCTAAAATCAAAAGAAGTGGCAAAGCTGAGATTTGAATTCTGGTTTCCTCTAATTGTTTCTCATTTGTCCTTTGAAATTAGATGATTCCTTCTAGTTCTAAATTTCTGGAATTCATTTGCTTCCTAATGGACTCAAGTTGGGTTAGATAGATGGATAGATGGATGGATAGATGGGGAGGGAGGGAGGAGGAGGAGGAGGAGGAGGAGAGAGAGAGAGAGAGAGAGAGAGAGAGAGAGAGAGAGAGAGAGAGAGAGAGAGAGAGAGAGAGAGAGAGAGAGAGAGAGAGAGAAAGGGAGGGAGAGAGAGAGAAAGCTCTGACTGTCTCCTGGCCCCACTCTTGGTAAGTAGGATCCCACTCCGCAATCCCATGTTTCTGAGAGCCTTGGACCTGACCATCCTCCATCTCCCATAGGGTTCCAGGTTGCTGTCATCTCCCGGGATGCTGAGCGACTGGAGAAGCTTCGGAGCTTCCTACCAGCAGAAGCTCACAATCGCCTGTTCACCCTGGTCGGGGATGTTGGTGAGTGAGTGAGTCACCTCCTTAGGTATAGGGTGGGGCAGGGATTCTGGGAGTGCCCAAGGCAATGGGGGTTGGTCCTTGGGCTCACACTGAGAGGCAAATGTGAACCTCCAATGTGTTCTGGGGACAGATACCAGGGGAGGAGAAGGCAGGGATCAAAATTGAAGGCTGGTGGGGTGGGGGTGGGGGGAAAGGTAAGAACTCTTAAAGTTGAACTCTTAATCTTTTCTTTGTCCTGGACCCTACATGGGCCTGGTGAAGTCTGGACCCCTCCTCAAAATAGCGTTTTAAAAGAAAAAGAAAAGAAAAAAATTTCATAAATAAAAACACATGATGTTATAAAAGAAACAAATTCTATTGAAATTCGTTTTTAACTAATGGGGGAGTGGTATGAATTCATTGTGAGATAACAGGAAGTACTAATGATAGTAAAGTCTTCCCTTCAAGTTTCCTACCTTGCAACAAAGTCCCATCCTAGCTCCATGGAGCATTTGAAGATGGGAAAGTGAAGATGGGAAAGATATTGTAAGCATAGTGGACAGCATAAGCAGAGGCCAGGAGGCAGGAAAGCACAGTGCTGGGTACATGATAAGTGTTTACTAAATGTTTGTTGACTGACACAGAGTATGGTGAGGAGAGGAGAGCTGTCTGATTTCTATGGAACATAAAAGTATACAGGAGGGAATAACAATGTAAGGGTGTTGGACTGGATGACTAATATCCCTTTCGGCTCTAAATCTAGGATCTCATACAACTTCCCCATTTGACAGATGAGACAAGTGAGTCCCAGAGCTATTTGGCAAGAAGTTTGCTCAAAGCAGAGCTAGAATCTGAATTCATATCACAGGCCTGAATTTTAGAATTGAAAGCCCTTTTAGTGGCAAGCTAATCCTTTTGCTGTTATTCAGTGGTGATTTTCTTGGCAAAGATTCTAGAGTGGGTTGCCATTTCCTCCTCCAGCACATTTTATAGGTGAGGAAACTGAGGCAAACAGGGTGAAGTGACTTGCTTAGGGTCACACAGCTAGGTATGGGTCTGAGGCTGGATTTGAACTCAGATCTTTCTGACTCTAGGCCTGGCACTCTATTATACCACCTAGCTGCCTCATCTAATCCTACTCCCATCTGAAAGAGATATTTGCAACATGCTCAGGCCCTTGAGTACAGGTCCAGAGCTCTTTCTACTAAGTCCATGTTCAGATAAGGAAACTAAAGCCCAAGGAAGTGTACCCAAGCAAATTTGTCCCCCAAATTGCCCAGAGCAATTTGCCCAAGATCACAGAAGTATGAAGCTTTGGAAACAGGTTCTGAACTCAGCTCTCCTGACTCTAGTCAGTGTTGTTTCTACTGTGCCACACCAAGAGGCTAGTCTAGGACTCCCGGATGTCAGCCAGCTCAAAAGCAATGTAGGGATCAGCCAAATGAAATGACAAGTGAAGGATGCCCCTTCATGTATAGACATGGACACACACCCTCCCAATTCCACCCCTAGAGGGAATGTGGCCATCTTCAGAGAACCCGTATACTTTCTCCAAGGCAGGATGAAGTAAAAGGGGGATGCCCACTCTCTCAACCATCACCCTAGTTCCCTTTCCTTCTGTAGGCACTGAGGATGGAGCAGAAGCAGCCAAGGCAGCCCTTCTGGGAGGAGGCAAGAAGGTCACTGATGTGGTATCTGCTTTGGGCTTCAGCTGGTGGCAAGGAGGGGCACCCCATACTCAGACCCTGCAGGAGCTGCAGTGGGTATGCAGGGAATGTGGGGTGGGGAAGGAGGAAGATAAGAGGAAATAGTCGGGGTTGGAAGTGGGAAGAGCTATGGTTGAGACAAAGATCCCACCTGTCTAGGTCCTGGAAACTTTGCTCCTGAGTACTTTCACTTCCTGGAAAGCCTTCTTTCCCCTGGTCTGGGAAAACCCTGGAGGCTCCTACACCTTTATCACTGGTAAGGCTCTGGCCTTGGGCCTAGACAATAAGCAAGGGAGGGGTCCCCTGGGTGGTGTGGGAGCCCCACTGTAGAGTTATTGTTGGGGTTGTCCATCCCCTTCCCTCCCATCTCCTAACTAGATGCCCAGCATTTGTCCTCCTTTTCTGTTGTGTTCTAGGGAGTGCAGGAGATCGTCTGCTCAGGCCAGGCACAGGCTTCCTGACCCTGGGGGCTTCAGGGGCCCTGGCCTTCAGCAGGGTGGTACGTGAAGAGTACCCAGATGTGCCCTGTAAGCTGAATGAGGTGAGAGCCTTGGGGGCAAAGTCTATGGACAAGAGCCTATTATAACCTTCGTCCAGGGCATGAGACATTGGGGTGGGGGGCACAACTAGGGGTCTTTTTTTACCCTGATAAGTATGAATGATTTATTTAAGCCATCTCAATCACAGGCAAAATGATAAAATGTCAGCACATTTGTCACGTGTGGTGCCCTAGAATCTTCCAATCCATATTCAGAAACAGTGATGCTCCAGCAGCTGCTGTGGTTGACAGCACCTGATTAGCCTGGTCCAAGTTTTCTTTACTCATCCTCATAACCAGATGGGAGAGAATTGAGGAGATCGTTATGGAACAGAGTAGGGTTCCAAAGACCTCCTCAAATAGATATTTAGCTTGCTAGCTCTGGGGGAGACTTAAAGATTTTACATAAGACACAGTCCCTGGCCTCATGGAGCTTTTGATCCAGAAGGGGATTAGACATAAACACAGCTAGCTATAATATAAAATAAAAGAGACGTAAACTGCTATGTGAGGTCTGAGGAAGAAATAGTCTTTATTGACTGAGTAACCGAGAAGACTTCATGGAGATGGTAGCATTTGGGTTGGGATTTTAAAAGTAAGCATGAATTTACAGTTATAATTAGTAATTCTGGTGCCTGGGACCATTTGCATTGTGTGTAATATGGAGGCCCAATGTTTATGTGGAGATGGGGGTATAAATTCACTGTGAGACACTAGGAAGTACTGATGATAGCATTGTCTGTGACCTCTAAATTTCCCACTTTATGGCAAAGATCTGATGGTCCCATCCTAGTTTTAGCTCCATTCAGTGTTTGAAGCTAGAGAAGGTGGAAGCATTCTAAGCATAGGGGATAGCATAAACAAAGTCATGAAGGTTGGAGAACACAGTGCCTGGCATACAGTAAGAGCTTAATTAATGCTTGTTGGCTGACAAAGAATATGGTGAGGTGGGGAGAGTTGTCTAGTTCATATGGAGCATCAAGTACACAGAAGGGAATAATAGGAAATAAGGCAAGAATTGTGCAGGGCAAAGGAGGCTTGATCGTTATTTAGAAGGCAATCAAGAGCTACAAGAAACAGTTAAAAACAGTTGTGATGTGACCAGATGAATGCAGGAGGGAAGTAAGTCTGACAGTTGGTATGAAGGGCAGATTGGAGGGGCTGGAAGTTGCCTTCTATTTGCTGCTTCAGAAGCTGCCCTCTATTTGGATATTGGTTGGGGAAAGAGGTGAATATACAGAAGACATACATGGAGGAGGCAGGAATCATTTTCAGAGAGGGCCAGCTGGTCTACCTGTTGTTCCACAGTTCTTCCTGACTTGAGTTTAACTCAATAATCATTTATTAAATGCTTCCTTTCTGCCAGGTCCTGTGCTCAGCAGGAGGAGTGCAAAAATGGGGTAAGCCTGCTTGTAGGAGGCTATACTCATTGAGCTGAACTTTAAATGGGATGAGAGTTTCCAAGAGGCACCTCTCCCTGCTCTGACTCCCATTGAACTATGTTCTATGTAAAGAAAGAGAAGCTGATGATCTTTTTCTGTTTCTCTAACACTTAGGTGAAGATCAACATGGGGGTTGCTCTCCCTGAAGCCCTGGGTCCTGGTTTTGTCAGCCATTTGGAGGTTGGCCAGGCTGTGGCCTCCCTGGTGGATAAACTTGCTGTTTCACACTCTGTGCTGCATGTAGACTCTCCTGCTGACCTCCAGGTTCTGACCTCAGATGGGAAACTGTGACCCTCTACTTTCCCCCAGGAAGTGTGCACTGTCTCCAACTGGCCACCACCTTTGCCCCTATATTTTCCTTCCCTTCTCTTGATAGAGAGCTTCCTTTTTGGGTTGAGGATGCTTCTAAAAGCTCCCTTAGCCTGAGTTGTCCCTATATTGAACTTCCTGTTTTCTGTATCACTCCTTTTTATTACTCAAATCCCTTCCAGTTGGAACCTCAGATGATTTCTGCCTTTCCTTTTGGGAATGGTGGAAGACAACATGCTGAGTGGTCCAGGATCTTGCTACACCAGGGACAGGGTAGGAACTGAACAACCTAGAATGTCAATAACATTTCTGAGGTCCATTGATCCCAGTTATTAGGAGGAAAGCTCAGGTGCTCCAGGCTTTTGGTAAGAAATGATGCAGATAGAAGAAGCTACTCCCAAAGTATCTAGCCACTGGATTTGTAACTGATGGAGACCCTGGGTCCTAGTGAGAGGGTGGGGACAGAAGGACAGTAAGGAACCAAGACACAGAAGTGAAGCCTTAGGCTTGTGTCCCCCCACCCCACCCCAACTCAGGCCAGACTCACACAGTACAAGAGTATTTTCCAAGAAATAGTATCTGTAGTCATCTGAGCATCACCTCCTCTCCCCAATTCCCATCCCAGAGGTCAGAGACACAGGGTAATAGCAACTGACAAGATGAGGAACATGGAAAATGACCACCAGTCCCTGGAGAGGAGTCCTTATCTAGTTCCACTTGTTTTCCCCTATGTGTTTTGTCCCCTATTCCACCATCCTCCTCTCTTCTATTTGGAATACCTTCCACTTCCTAGAATACTTATCCTTCCTAGTCTGATCCTTAACTGAACCATTTCCAATGATATTTCCCTAGGCTGAGGCAGATTATATCGTTAAACCCCCTTCCCTTGAGATGCCCAATATTTCTCCCAATCATTTTGTTCTCTTTTAATAAAATTTGTACAAATTCCAAGTTGCTTCTGATCCTTGGCTGGGGGTTCTCCAGGAGTGAACTCTCTTGAATCTTGGCACTCAATGGGTTGCAAAAAGGGAAATAAAATACAACAAACATTTATTAGGCATCTAATATGTATCAGGCCCTGTCCTATGTCTTAGGGATATAAACACAGAAACATGAGTCAGTCCTCAAGGAACTAACATTTGAGGGAAATATAAACACAAATGAACACAAAATAAATGTAATTTTGCTACTACATGGAATGCTTTAATAGGAGGAATAAGAAATATGATTAACATTATTTTAGTTCAAGGTTTTGTTTCATATGTTAACTCATTTGATTCCCACAACAAATCACTGCTCTTAAAAATGGTGACCTTGGATTATGTCAAGGTCACAATAGAACTATCCAACATTTTCCTTTCCTATAGAAATGTTCAAGAACAGAGATGGAGAAGTTAAGTGTAACCATGGTGACCAGATCCACTCCAAATTTATTTCATCTCATCTCGCAACTACAGTAAGGTCATCCTTCCACTCCTCCCTGATTGTTACACTCCCTACAACAACTGTCTCATACCCTATTTTCTCTCCTTCTATCCCACTCCCTCATTCCAATCCTCACAGTGGAACACAATGGAACCTTATACCTAATTGCTCTTTGCCTTGAACTTCTTCTTCTCCTGCTCTCTTTATTTCATATCCCCTTGACATTATTTCTTCCTCCACTTCTCCTCTGTTCCTGCCTCTGATGAAAGGGTAGCCCTTTTTCCTGGCCAAGTCACTTAACCTTGTTTGCCTCAGTTTCTTCATCAGTAAAATGAACTGGAGAAGGAAACTACAAAACACTCTAATGTCTGCCAAGAAAACCCCAAATCATGTCATGAAGAGTCAGCCACAACTGAAAAATGAATAAACTGAACTGGACATTTTTGAACTGGATGTTCCATAGGCATCTCAAAACAGAACTCATTTTTTCCCTGAAAATCCATGCCACTTCTGAACTTCCCTCTTCCTGTTGAGGGCACTGCCATTCTTTCAATTGCTCAAGTTCACAACTTTGGAGGCATCCTTATTCTCCCTCATCCCACCGATCCATTCAGCTGTCAGATCTGGTTGTTCTACCCCCACATCTCTTGCATCCCTTCCCTTCACTCAACTCAGCAGCTGCCTTCAGAGCCTCGTTCAGGTTTCTCCTTACCTTTCATTTGAACCATTGCAGCAGACACCTAATTGCTTTCCCTGTCTCTAGGCTTTTGATAGTGAAGTAGTTTAATAGAAGTCTGATTGTGTCACTCCCCTTCAAACTCCAGTGGTTCCTTATTCTCTCTACAGTTAAATATAAACTCCCCTGGTTGTCATTGAAAGCCCTTTACAACTTTTTTATATATTGCCCTCCTCTATGAACTCTTTGATCCAGCCAAACCAGCCCTCTTACCACTCACCATGCATAATACACTTCCTAAAGGCTGTCCTCCATTCCTGAAAGGCATTCCCTTCTCACCATCATCTTTTAGAACCCCTAGATTCCTTCCTTGGGCAGCTGGGGTGGGGAGCAACAGGTAGAGTACTGTGCCTGGACTCAGAAGTCAGAAATATTGATCTCCCTGAGTTCAAATCTGACCTCAAACACTTATTAGCTGTGTGACCCTGGACAAATCACTTTGTTTGCCTCAGTTTCCTCATCTGTAAAATGAGCTGGAGAAGGAAATGGCAAACCACTCCAGTATCTTTGCCAATAAAACCTCAAATGGGGTCATGAAGAGTAGGACACATCTAAAAATGACTGAACAACAATGACAACCAAATTATGCCATGTCAGAATTGGTTGAAGGAACTGGTGATGTGTGGACTAGAGAAAATAAAACTTTGAGGTGACAGGATCACTATCTTCAAGTTCTTAAGGGGATGTCATAGGGAACAACAACAATAGTAGCATTTGTAGAGTTTATATTTATATTTATAGAGCTGAAAGTTTGCATAGGACTTTATATGCATTATCTCTTTTGATCCTCACAACAGCCCTAGGAGGTAGGTGCTATTATTATTCTTATTTTGCAAGCAAGGAAACAGAGTCAGCAGTTGTGACTTGTCCTGGGTTGTTACATTGTTAGTAACTCCTTTAGGAGACCACTGACCACAAACCACTGAGAAAGGAGAGATCACTAACAGTTATGTGGAATGGGATAGACTTTTTGTAGGTGATGGAACATGAGCTAAGCCTTAAAAGAAAGAGGCAAAGAGAGGAGGGAGGACATTCCAGAAATTGAGTCAGGAGGGCTGAATTGAGAGAATAGTTTATTGCCAATTCAACTGGAACACAGAGTGTATGAAGAGTAATGTGCAATATCTAGTAAGGTAGGCTGGGGTCACATTGTGAAGTGCTTTCAGTAACAAGCTAGGAAGTTTGTATTTTATCCTAGAGGCATTACAGAGTTATTGAAGATTTCCGAAATAGCAGAGTGACATAATCAATGCTTAGGAAAATTATTTTGTTATTTGTGGAGAGGGGGAAGACTAGAAGCCAGGAGTCTGATACAGACTATATATCGTCCAGACGAAGAGGTGATTAGAACTTGAACTGGATCAGTGGTGTAAGTGAAGATTTTGAGAAGTGACAAATGCATCTGCCAAGAGAAAAGGAGCTCAAAACTGTGTGAAATACCAATCAACTGAGATGAGGAGAAAGTTCCATGGAATCTTGGGAAAAAGCAGTTAAGCAGCTTGAGCTGGCTGAAGGGAATTCCTTCTCTGGCTGTTGAACCAGAAGGTGGAAGATAAACTCCCTCTCTATCATCCGCCTTATCCATAAGACTGTGTGCTGAAAAGACTTTTGGGTTTTTAGCCCAGAAGAAACCTGTCACCATTGCTGTCACATCTCCTCTTAGGGAAAAATAACTTTGTTTCCTGAATTTGAATATATCTTGAAATCTTCAATCAACAAGGATAACTTAGAAAATTTAGGGAGACCTATTTTTCTCTCACCCCTGCCCTCTCCTTACCTCCTCTACCCAAAGAATAAAAGATCTCTTAGTTTAAAGGATTTAATTGTGGGATTTAGTTATTAGGGGAAATCTTCAAGCTTGCCCTCTCTGAGAAGAATATTTCTAAGATAGTTGAAAGGGAACAGGTAGTGTAGGGGGAGAGGCTCAAGATCCAGTCTTCCCCTAGTTTGCTTCCTGGTGTTACTGCTCTAACATTTTCCCATTACCATAATTCCCCTAGTATCAACATATACTACAGTGGCTAGGTAAGCTTAATGAGTGGGGCTGGTTTCATTCTTTACACTTTTATCTCCAGGGTCTAAAGCTGTGCCTGTCCTGATTGATCCAAGAGATGTTGCAGAGATAGAATGGACGAAACTGATTAAATATAACAAGAACAGAGAAAAAGAAAGAAAACAACAGTGGGCAGGAAAAAAATTTTGGAGACACCCAAGGTTAGTTGGTGGGTAAATGAGCAAGGGTGACTAAGAAGGAATGGTTGACTGCATGATAGCACATGTAAAATCCATCAGATTATTTGTCATTTTTGGGAGAGAGGAGAGACACAGAGAGAAAATTTGGATCATAAATTTTCAGAGAAAAAATGTTAATTTTTTTCTATATATAATTAGGGAAAATACAATAAAACATTACTGGAGGCAGGATAAGCAATAGAAGCATCTGGAAATGATGGAAAACCCAGAAATACTTGGGAACAGAATCAGATGCAAATGGGTTGATGAATTGTCTAAACACTGTGGAGAGGTCAAGAAGAATGATGACTTAGAAGAGTCCATTGGCTTTAGTAGAGAGCAGTTGGTGAAGTTGGAAACCAGCCTGCAAAAGCTTGGCAAGTGAGAGAAAGCACACGAAATGAGTGTAGACAGCTGGGAATAAATGCCAAGTTTGAGATAAGAGCATCAGACGTGAGTGAGAAGACCAGCAGCCTAATCTAGATAACCACGTTAGAATCTTACTTTGTATCTGTGTGGCCAGGGACAAGTTGTTTCTTTTATCTCTTGGATTATCTCCAGTCTATACTGTATATATCTCTTTTGTATATAGTCATTTACATGTCATTTCCTCTATTAGCTGTGAACTTCTTGGGGTAGGGACTGGGTTTCTTGAGGTGCTTTCCCTCACTTTCTTTCAAAGTATTGGTTCTAAGGCAGAAGAGTGGTAAGGGCTAGGCAATGGGAGTCAAGCAACTTGCCCAGGGTCACACAGCTGGGAAGTGTCTGAATCCAGATTTGAACCCAGGACCTCCCATCTCTAGCCCTGGCTCTCAATCCACTGAGTCACCCAGCTGCAGTGGATAGCCTTTTTCATCATAAGTCTCTTGAAGATGTCTTGGATCCTTGCATTGCTGATTGTAGTTAAGTCACACACAGTTGATCATCATATATTATTGCTGTTACTGTGTATAATGGTCTGATTCTGCTTACTTCAATTTGCATCAGTTTATATAAGTCTTTCCAGGTTTTTTGCAATTGTCCTATTCATTATGTGACAATAGTATTCCATTACAATTATGTACCACAACTTGTTCAGCCATTTCCTAAATGATCCCTTCAGTTTTCAGTTCTTTGACACCACAAAAAAGAGCCGCTACAAATATACACAGTTTTATGACCCCTTGGACATGATTCCAAATTGCTCACCAGACTTTTATTAGTTCACAACTCCACCAACAGTGTATAAGTATTCCAATTTTCCCACATCCCCTCTTTACATCTTCTTCCAACATATATCATTTTCCTTTTTTTGTCATATTAGCTGGTCTAAGAGGTATAAGATGGTACCTCATAGTTGTTTAATTTGCATTTCTCTAATCAATAGTGTTTGGGAGCATTTTTTCCTATGACTACAGGTAGCTTTGATTTCTTAATCTGAAAACTACCTATTCAGACCCTTTGTTTATCAATTGTGGAATGACATATTCTTAAACATTTGGCTCAGTTTGAATAAATTGACTTTTTTTTTAACCCTTATCTTCTGTCTTAGTATTGATACTAGGAATCAGTTCCAACAGAAGAGTGGTCAGGGCTAGGCAAAATTGAGGTGAAGTGACTTTCCCAGGATCACACATCTAGAAATTATCTGAGGCCAGAATTAAACCCAGGACCTCCCACCTCCAGACCTGGCTCTCTATCCACTGAGCCACCTAGATGCTCCTTAATAAGTGTTTCTTAACTTGAGTCTTTGGGTCTCAGTTTCCTGATCTATAAAATGGGGATAATAATACTTGGGTTACTTACTACAAAGAGTTGTAATGAAAGGGCATTGAAAACCTCAGAATATTATCTGAGTGTTATTATTAGTATTATTCCTTTAACTACTGCACTGCCTCCCCCCACACACATATACAAGTGCTTGGCACACAGTAGGCACTCTAGTAAATACCAATTTTATTTTATTTTAATACTGAGTCTCCTAATCTTGCCCAGGCTGGAGGGCAAGATCTATTCACTGGCTAAACCCTTTCTAGTTCGCAGAGGAACTTGGGACTACTCAGTCCTGGCTTGGTCTTTTCATCCGACCCTCCTTTAGCTGCCTGAGATACTAATCACCTCTGGAGTTCTCATAGTGGCAGCCTTATTGGTATCCCTCAAAGCAATGAGGAGACTGAAATAAGATCCTAACAGTAAAAAGGATACTTGTTTGTGGCCAAAAAAAAAGAAAATGCTATTCTCCTATTCGCCATATTAACATGGAACTTAGTGTGAACACCCCATGATTGACTCAATGCTCTGCAGCTCACAATTCCAGGGTTCGAGCATTCTTGCCCAGGGACAGGAATTATGAGTGTGAGCCCCATATTGGGTTTGGTTTTATTTTTCTAGTTGCCAGCTTGTTTCTGCTGCAGACAGACACTGCTCACGTAGTTGGGTTGTGTCTTTTAGTCCTGTTTTCTCATCAGACTGTGCTCCTTAGGTATGAGGATTGCCTGTCTCCTCCTTTTCCTCTACACACTGAACTTACGCTCCTGCCTGGCTGCTCAAGAAAAGGAGTGCCTGGCTGGTTGTGGGACAAGGAAGCAAAGGTAACAAAAGCCATTGTTTTCAGTGGTGGTTTCCAAGCCTCTTGGAGACCCTTGAGGCTTGGTGGGGCTGCAGAAACTTGAGTTACACAAAGGGCTGGGTTCGATGATCAGACCAAACCTTAGTCTGGGAATGACTCAGGTGGCAGGACTCTGGGCCCAACCTATCAGCCTTTGCCAAGAGGGCTTGCTTAATTCACAAACTCTAGAATGGAAGGATCAATGGAGGCCAATCTCTTGACTGTCCCGACATTGACAGTTCTGATCATGAACATCTTCTCTCTCCTACTCCCAAGTTCCAATTCAAAGCATTCCATATGGGCAGGAGGGAGAGAGGGATAGGCTAGGGTGGGATCACCCTAAGCACAATCAGGGCATCTGCCCAGTGACTTCCCAGGAGGACCTCTACTTTGTTTCTTTTTGAAGTTTTCTGGGTACCTTTTGTTTTTACATCACCACCATTTCTGGATGAGGCTCCATTTGTAACAGAAATGGCTATTAAAATTCCAAACAGTGACTGATACATAGTAAATGTCTACTGATACTTGCTGATTTCCCTGTGAGAGAATATGCAACATTTCACACTGGGGAAATGAGACAAGACCATTTCTTTCCTCTCTTCTCTTAAACCAAGATTAGTCATTATATAATAATACAGGGAAGAATCTATATGCTTTATACTTTCCAATGGATGTAGAAGGGCACTCGCCTGACCCTTCAGAAACACAGAACTTAGTCTTATTTTATAGAGATTTTCTAATTTCCCATTAGAGTTAAGCCTTAATAGACACGTTGTAGCTTGTTTTCGTGCAAAATAGCAAACTACCAGTAAAATATCAAAAGAACTGGAGTTTCTCAGCAGCCTTGGAAGCATCTTGGTATAGTGGAGAAAATGTAGGACCAGAGTTAGACAAAGTAGGCAAGAGGCCCAATAAATTGGGCAAATGCTATCTTGTCTCTGTGACTCAGTTTCCTTACTTGTAAAGGGGTCCAGTGAGATAATCTTCAAATTCTCTTCTAGCTCTGACATTCTGACTTGGCAAACACCCTTCCTAACTAGAGTTCTTTTGAGCTGGGGCCCCGGTGAGAGTTCAGGGTTCATATTCAGAAAGGGACTGGATGATCTTCCCAAAGTAAGCCAGGCGGGAAGCTTAATTTCCAAGATTTCAGGTCCCTGCTGCTCACCCTCATCCCTCTAGTTCCCCTTGGCCACTTTTCTACCATCTGGAATTCTTGTGGAGCAGGATGGTCATCTTGGAGGCAAAGTGGCTCTGCTCTGAGTAGTGGCTCTGCTCACTTAGCCCCTTCCCCAAAGGAAATCTACAAACTTCCTACTATTCCCCACTTTCTAGGAAGCACACTTTCAAGGCTATTCCTTCCCACTCTTAAACCCCAAAGCATCTTGCTGGGTTTCACTGCCCTCCTGCCTCCCTACTCCGGTTTCGGGGATGCCATTAGGCTGGGAAGCAGATCTTTCTTCCTAATCCTCTGTTGTACTGGGCCCAGTGGGGAGGCTGGGGTGCAGTGGGGTGTAGCTGATGTAGCTTGACATGTTTCTTTCCTCATGGAGGGTCCTAAGATTTAAGGGGACATTTGGAGACATTTTATTAACTTGCCAGACTCAAGCTCTCCAATCTAGGACTCTTGAACCCTCAGGGCAGAGAGCAGCTGCTCTGGGAAAAGGAGCTAGTCTTAGGAGGCCAGGGGCTCTCTCATCTCTGGATAAGGGCTCAGGCCCTGGGGTGTGATGACCTGGATTTGGTCCATTTCCCCTTTTATGAGATGGCTGCTTATGCTTTTAATGATCCCTGCATTTAACTGCCATATGGCCTGATGCTCATTGAAGGCTGACAGCGGGCAACAGTTAATGCCCCCATTTCTGTGCAGTTTTCAGTGAACAGGCTGAGGTATCCCCCGTGTAGCTCTATGGGTTAATCTGCCTTCTTGGTCTTTTGGAACCCAAACTTCACTCTTTCCTCTGGATGTTATTTTTTTGCCCCCTCCATTCCTTAACTACATCTCCCTGGAGGTGACTCTCCCTATTTGTCCCCCCTCAACCCTGTGGGACTTCTGTAGATGCTCAAGGGAATATGCCACGTGGCTGGCTGAGGACACAATTCCACAGACAGGGTGTTTGATCTCCCTTTGGGCACCAGTTAGCGACACCCCACCTTATCCCAACCTTGGTCATTTCCTGTGAGGTCTCAAGGTTTCCAAGGCCCCCAGGACTCCGAAGTTGGTTGGGAGGGGGAGAGAGGGGTATAATAGACATGGAAATGGAGGTTATGTAGAGACCCAGGGGCTGTATCAGTAGAAAGAACCTCACCACCAGAGTCTGAGGTTTGGGGTTGGAGACAACCCTGGGCAGCATTCCTGAGAGCAAGACTTGTTCCCCTTTGTAAAGGGAGACAGGAGCTCCTCCTCCACAGTTGGCCTGGGCAAAGGGACTCAGAGGAAAACTATTCCCAAATCCCAATAAGCTTTCATATTTTACTGGAGTCTTGGAAAATGATTTCTCTCCCTCCAGAATTGTAGACAGAAAGTCATCCCTGGTCTCCTGCCTCTTCATGGGCTCGTTGTGATTTCTGCCGTACCTTTTCAGGTAAGCTACTACCCTAGGCTTAGGGGTTAACCTCCTTATCCCTCTGGCAGTCTGGTGAGGAAGCTATGTGGACCCTATCTCAGAATAATGGTTTCAAATACATAAAGAAACCAAAAAGTCATGAAAATAAAGATGCAACTCGCCCCCCCCCCCCCCAATCCAAGTTCTTAAGGTCTCTGAAATTTCCAGGTTAAGAATCAGACTTAAAACCAATTTTCCAATATGGGATTGGCTACCTCTAATCTCTCTCTCCCTGGATTGAGGTAGGGTGAAGGGGCAATTCCTTCCTTCAATCAAAGTAGCCCTCTTTCCTTCATTCCTTATGAGCCCTCAAAAACCCTACTCTGGTAGGGGGTAGCTAGGTGGCTCAGTAGACTGAGAGCCAGGCTTAGAGATGGGAAGTCCTGGGTTCAAATTTGGCCTCAGACACTTCCTAGCTGTGTGACCCTGGGCAAGTCACTTGACCCCCCTTGCCTAGCCCTTAACTCTCTTCTGCCTTGGAGCCAATACACGGTATAGATTCTAAGATAGAAGGTAAGGGTTTAAAAACATTTTTTTGCCTAGATAGTCCTGGAAATTGTCTTGGTTGTTTGCCAGACCACAATGGCAACATTAAGCAACCTTTTTATGCGTCCTTCTACATACCCCAACTACCAAGGGCCTATGGAGGCCTAGTACCACACCCCCTAGACAGGGTGCTGCATGCAAGGGAAGGGGGTGGGGGTGCTCCTGAAGAAGGGAAAGGTACACTTTCTGTCCCCAAGAAGCTTGCCTTTGGGGAGAAATGCAAGCAGACAACATTCAAGTTTAAACTGCTCTGCGTAGGTAGTGTTGGAAGAGGAACGACCCAGGCGGAAACAAGGCCAGTGGTGAATAACCTGTTTTATTTCCCCAGCCTTTAGGCCTGTCTTTATGACACATTATCAGTGTCCGGATGCAGCAAAAGTGGAGGCTGAGTCTGGCAAGCAAATACCCTTCCTGTTGGGGCCTTCAGAACCCTTTACAAACATAAGCAGGAGAGCAAGTGGAGGGTTCACCACTGCCCACAGACCTTCAAAGGATTCACACTGACCAAAGAATGAACTAAAAACAAGTCAAGGGACGACTCTGTTTCTGGGCCAGGAAGAGAGCCGTTAGGACGGAGCCAGATGAGCCACTGCCATGGGCAAGAACTAAGCTATCAGTGAGCACAGGAGCTCCCTCGGAGACTCATCTGAGAACCGGAGATTCCAGAGAGCTCCTCCTTCATTTACGGGGGGGGGGGGGGGGGGGGGGGGAGGGGGGGATGCCTCCATCACACCGGACAAACTGGAAAGGGGGGGGGGGTAAGAAGGGCCATCCAAACCACAAACTCCAAGAGAGGCCTCAGCATCCCTGACACACGGAGCAATAGTGATAATTCCCACGTTCTTCCAGATATGCAAGAAGCAGACCAGATGAACTCTATTGTACAGCAAAGTATCCTGAATGAACAAATAAATACAGTTACAACTTGTGCCTATCTCAAAATAGCCTAAAAACTCTGGGCGCTTTCTAGGAGGATCTCCAAGATCTTCTGGCCCCATATAGAACTAAGATACCGTGGTAGTAACATATCCAGTCACAAAGGGAGGAAAGACCCAAACCCAGGATATAGCCTGAGCCGTTTCTAAACTCTTCTTTGTTCCTTGGCTTCTTAGGAGAAATCTAAGCAAGATGCCCTCATCTCCAGTGGAGGGCCCCAACCCCTTTACAGGGATTATATAAAGTAGTCCTCAGTTAGTGTAAAAGGTCAGTAGTAGCTCTCTCTTGTGCAGCCTGGAAATCCCAGCTCCCTAATTCTAACAACCCAGAAATACTTTCAGAGGTCCATTCCCACTTTCCCTTATCAGTGGTGCTCAAATCTGAGGACCAGAGCGTGGTATTTCCACAGAATTCTTTTCCCTTCACATTCTGGCTCTGTGGAAGAGAGGGAGAGGAGACAAGGCTAAGGGCGAGCGACTGTTGGCTCCTGTTGGCTTCACGCTCACTGACCGTTGCTGGGCCACCCTCACCCACTCAGGACATTCTGATTCTGGGACTTGTTCTTTTCTGAACACACATGCTAAAGCAGCTCAGGCTGGGGTGGGGACTTCCTGGGGGAAGGGGGTGGGATCCCAGTCTAGGTCCTTGGGATTCTCCTCTTAGAGTAGGGGTGAAAAAATCACCTTCAGAGTCTGTTTGGAGACCACAATTTGGCAAACTAGCCGAGTGCCCAAGGCCTGTAGCTGCTGGTGAAATGTGTGTGTAGCAGGCATACTCTGGCCTCCCTGCCAATTCTGGCTCCACCACTTGCCTTTGGAGCCCATTCTCCAGTGGTGGGGGGTAGGCCCACTATCTCATACTCTCATCAGATAACAGAAGAGTGTCCGTGGCGCTCAGGGTCCCTCAGGGACAGGGACAGAGTGGAGCCTTCCCTCTAGCTGATTCAGGGGTGGGGAGACAATTCAATTTCTCTGTTTAGTTTTCTTAGGTGAACCCCCACTGGGCAACCCTTTTCCCAGTCATCTCCTTAAGGGGTCCTCCTGGCTCTACCCTCTCTGAGGACACACACCTCTGAGGAAGCCATTGTGGCTGGGAGCCCAGGAGGGCAAGAGGAAGAGGATTTGGGACCGATGGAATGCCCCACTCAGAGGAGACAGTCTCGAGAGCCTCCAGACTAGGACTCTGAGAGGACAAGCCAGAAAGGCGGGGAAGGGGGTGGGAAGGGTGGTTCCCTCACCAACTTTTGAGACAGTCTTGACAGGGGAAAGGGTTACAGCAGTGACCCAGCAAACCAGCCACTAGAACAGCCCAGGGCTTGACAATAAGAATTTTCTAGCTGCCTCACTTAATGCCTACAGCTGCATTCACAGAAGCTAGAGTGGGCATCTAGGAGCTCATCTCAGGGGGTTCAGAAATATTCTGATTTTACCAAAAGCCCCTTCCCTATCCCTAGTCTCATGGAAAGGAGAGCAGTTGCCCAGGGCTCTGGAGAACTGGGCTCTGGAAGTCAATCTTGTCCATGTCCCTGGCTGGCCATGGGGAGCAGGTTTTCCCATAATCCTGGAGAGGAGCTTGTCATGAGCCCCCTGGACAGCAGATGTCAAGGTAGAGGTGAAAAGCCACTTTCAAGATTCACACCAGAATTCCACCACCTCTGGTGCACAGGGGTCAGGAGAGTCTGATAATGAGAAATAAAGCTAGGAGAGCACTTTCCAATTATCCATGTTCCAACCACCAAAGTTGTCCAGCCAGTGTGGAAAAGAAGCTCTGCCCATGCCTGCCATGGGCAAACTGGGCCTTGGAAGGAGAGGTCCCTGAGCTCTGACTTCAGGAGTGGCCACGCTCTCTCGGAAGAGGATGAGTGGGAGGAACAGGACGGGTGGCTGTAGGTCTTTGTCTTTAAGGATCTCCCCGGGATGGCTGCTCTATCCTCCTCCAAGGACCAACAAGACCAGGGTGTCATGTCCTTCTCTCCTGCTATTTCACCAAAGCCCCACGTGGCAGCAACTCCACATAGCTCAGGGCACTCTGCAGGGAGGTCAGACAGTAGCCTTCTTCTCCAATCAGATACCTGTCAGAAGAAGTCAGACAGAGACCATTATCAGTCTGGGGACACAATATGGCAGCATTGGTCTCAACATCATTTCAGGGCCCAGCCCTCTCAGGAGGGATCATTCCACTGCCACATACACAGAGCCCCTACATTTTCTTCTGCCCTCCAGGAGCAGCTCCTCAGAAAAGCAGACTGTCAGGGAAGCTGGAAGGAGAGTGGAAGAAGCTTAGTAGCATTTACTGAATACCTACTGTGTGCAAGGTACTATGCTAGGCCCTGGAGACAGAAATACAAATGGAATAGAGAGCTCATGGCTAATTTAGAGATATAATAAACTCTATTAATCCCACTCAGAGGACACTGAGTGGGCAAAAATCCTAGCAACTCTTGCCTTTATAAATACAAACATGGATATGCTGAGAATAAGGGGAGATATTTTCTATAGGTGCATACTCAAGAAGGCTGAGGAAGTATGGCAGCACATGTTCTAGCACACCACTCTGAGAAATTGCTAAGGGACCAAGAGGGTTGGGAGATGCAAATGAAGATTCTGATGGGTCCTTCCCAGAGCCAAAGTCTCTTTGGGGAGTGCCTATGCTTCCAGAAAACTGCTTTCTGGAAAACCCAAGATCCCCCATTCTCCTCCAGTTTCCCCTCCCTCCCTTTTCTGTCCCATCACATTAAGGTCCAGATGACTCTGAGGTCCAGTGGTCTGGCTGACTCTCCTAGTCATACCCCAGGGAGGCTGCTGAATTGTCAAATTTCATGAGCAGAACTGTCAGCTAGCTAGTGAGTGACCCTGACCCCAAATACAGGGGTGGCTTCATGCCTCTTCTTCCCACATGCAAGGAGATGAAGGTAAGGGAAAGACACAATGGATGGGATGGGGGAAGGCAGGGAGGAGGGGGAACGGTATACCTGGGGGTTATCTTTCTTTTCTGTTTATCTTCTAATGACTTTGGCTTTAAAAATAGGTACTTGTAAGGAGTCATGTTAACCTCTTAACAAGAGAAGAGGGTCTAAGGAGAGACTCCAGTTCAAGTAAAGTCAGTAGGTTTCATTAAGGGAAAAATAAAGACCTCAAAAATTTTAAAAGACAAATGGGACATTGGGAAGAAAATCACCCTGCTACTTGTAACTATCTATGGATCATACTTATGGTCAGGATGGTATCTTCTGTTTAATGACTGCTTTGGTTAGCTAACTACAGAGTAATTCTGAAGTATTAACCAGGAACAGGGAATAGGACAACTGACTGGATTAAAGCTCCCAATAGAAAAACCGGCCAGATTCACTAATCCAGACAAGAGCTCCCAGTCCCTTCTCCCAAACCCCTTTTTGCACTCAATTTTCTACCCAAAGAAGGGCAAGACCCACCTGGTGAGCCCATTCTCAGAGATACCTGAAGACCAAACAAAAGCTTTTCTAGCCTCCCCAACCCTTTCAGCCTTAGAACCGTTGGTATCTTCCCATTCCTACCCCTCATGAATGAATTCCTCCAGTGCTGCACATTCAGACACCAGCTGGGGGAGGTTACTCTTCAACACTACATAAGACAGGATGGGTAACAGATCATCAGCACCACTGCAGAAAAACCAAAAAACATAGGAAGAAAGGAAGGAAACAAGTATTTATGAAGCACCTTCTCTGTGACAGACATTGTGTTAAGCACTTTATAAATATCTCATTTGATCCTCACAATAAACTTGGGAGGTACATCCTATTATTTTCCCCATATTATGGTTCAGGAAACTGAGGCAGATATAAGTTAAGTGACTTGCCCAGAATCGCATAGCTATTAGTGTCTAAGATTGAATTTGAACTCAGCACCCTACTTGCTGTACCACCATGTTGACTTATAGCTCATTCAGTGGATTTTGGTTTCAAGAAAACAGTTAAGGAATTCCAGTCAAATTCATGAATCAAAATTTAGGATCTAGATGGAAGGTAGGTTGAGGTCAAGAAAATAAGATACATCCTATCCATACCAAACAGTAGTTTAGGGGAATTGGTTGGCAGAAATCCAATACAGGAGAAATATATGGGCTAGCTATATACAAGTTCAATTTACAATGGAATGTATGTAATAAATTTGATTTTTCTCTTAATATATTCTTCTGATTGTTCTTAGTGTTGCCTGGATGGAAAGAAATCTATCAATCGTTTATGCATATTCCAAATATAAAAACTAATAAATTATATTTCTGTTTTCTAAGTGGAATAAATATTCATTTGAATTATGGGGTAAACTTGTTTCTATTTAAAATGGAAGGCATTATTAGTGACAAGACAGTTTGAGTAAAAGAAAAAATGCCTATTATTAAATTTACTTCTATTACTAAAAATAACAGATTGGGAAAAAACATTTGTGGTAAATATGACAGATAAAAACATTTAAAAGGCATAAAGAACTAGCAAAATGTAACAAAGGTAACTTATGAGTCACAGAGGAAAAATGGTCAAAGGGAATAAAGAGAATTTTTCAAGAGGAAAATGTATTGCTAATTACCACATGAAAAAATGCACAACCTCACTAATATCTAAAAATATGCAAGTCAGACAAATTTCACGTACTACCTAAAGCCCATCAATAAATTGGCCAAAATAATTAAATGTTAGTGGGGTTGTAAAAAGGCATGATAATTTATTTTTAGTGGAATAGTAAAAGAGAATTCTTTTACAGAACAACCTCTCTTTGTACAATTACAAAAACAATCATGTCTTTTTATCCAGTAAGCCCATTGTTGGGAATATACTCTAAAGATGTTTCCAAAAACAAAAAAAAGGAGAAATTTATTCAAAGATTTTTACATCAATGTTATTTGTATTGCAAAAAAGGGGGAACAAGGTAAATGTCCAATAACAGGAGAATGGCTACATACACTGTGATCCACTGACAATGGAGAACCATGTATAACCACATATATAAAGGATATAAATATGGGGGCATCTTTATGAAGTGCCACAAAGCACAAAAAGCAGTCAGGGCCAGAGCAAAATCTATGCTACCATGAGTACCCAAAAAGAAAAGTAGGAGTAATGGACAAAGATTGTGAAATGAAGATGAAATGTTATGCATAAAATTCATTTCAACATAAGCTGTTGCAAAGCAAGTTGGTTGTACTGACATTTCCTATTAAAGTCTATTAATAAAATCATTAAAAATCTAAAGCTGTGAACTTGAGGTCACTTCAACATGGTAGAATAACATAAAGAAAAATACAAGAGACTCTCCTCTGCCTCTGAGACTGATGCCCAAGTACCCTCTGGGCTGGTAGGACCCTGACCATGAGTAATGGACATTCAGATGGCCCTTAAGGAAAGCCTTTAAAGCACCTGCCTGGACCCCTCAAATGAGCTTTTCCCACTGCATTATGCAACTAATTTAGAGCCAGCATAGCTGGTCCCAGCACCTACCCTACATCTTTCTGTTTGTTAGACTGCCATGAGAATTCAGGTCTGGTATAGAGAGGAGGGAGAAAGGGGAACCTGATAGTACTAGGGCAGTGATGGTGAACCTTTTAGAGACCAAGTACTCAAACTGCAACTCACACTGCATGAGACGGGAGGAAGGAAGTGTTCCCATTGGGCTGCTGGGCAGAGGGGCGGGTGAAGTGAGAAATGTCCTCAAGCACTTATGGAGAAGGGAAAGGGAGCAGCCCCCTCTGGCACGCATGCCATAAGTTTGCCAACATGGCACTAAGGAGTCTTCCTCTCTGGGCCTGGGATCAAGAAATGCTGGAAGCACAAGACCCAGCAGATCCTTCTGGTTCACAATACTTCCAATAGCAGATCACACTCCCCTTGAACATCAGAATAGAACCCAAGGGCCTATTGGGTTGCCTCCTAGTTTGCATTTCACAGGAGACCAGGCAAACTGTGAGGGTGAACACGAAAGGGGTGAACTCCACCTTCTGGAGACCAAGAGTGATGACATTCTGAAGGCAATACCCAGGATCTACTAGGTAAGGGGTGTTCATAAAAGTGTTTTCTATTCTACCAACCCTTCCAAAGGTGCCAATAACCCATCCATTTACACCTCATTTATCAAATTATCCTGCCCCCATTTTCACTTTCTTCCCATCTATGGGTTGTTCTTTGTTCTCTATGGTCCAGACAATGGGTTTTCTTGCTTCCCTCCCACATGCCACTCTCATCTCCCATTCCTTTGAACAGGCTGTGCCCAGAGCCTGGAATGAGTTCATGCTTACCCCCAGCTACTGGAATCCTGCTATGACCCAAAAGTTGTTAAACTATACATACCCTTTGACTGATAGCATTACTTGTCTTATTCTCCCTCCAAAAAAAATCAAAGGGAGAAAAAAAGGCCCACATGTACAAAAATTTTTAGAGTAGCTCTTTTCATGGTCTCATAGATTTAGAACCTAAGGGGGTGCCCATCAATCTGGGAATGTCTGAATAAGTGATAGCCTACTAATATCATAGAATACTGTTGTGTTGTAAGAAATGCTGAAGGGGATGGTTTCAGAGAAACCTGAAGGGGAAAGAAGATTTGAAGAAGTAGAAAAGGGCCAGACTATGAAAGCATTTAGAACCTCAAGAGATGATTTTATATTTGATCCTGGAGTCTGTGGTGGGGGTAGGGCAGGGTTACACAGCCAGGTCACTCTGGCAGCCAAGTGGAGCACAGACTAGCATGGGGAGGGACTTAGGGCAGGGAGACTAACTCATTTAAATCCAGCAGTAGCTCAGGCAGATGGGAGGGGATTCTGAAGACCTGCACCAGGGTGGGGGCAGTGTCACAGTAGGGAAGGGGGGTCCATCCAAGAAATATGGTAAGGATAGAAAAGGTTTGACAACAAATCTGTAGAATGAGTGTGAGTGGGGAATAGAGGATGCCACAGACCGGATGTAACTGTGAAGGTAGCAGTACCCTTGACAATAATAGAGAATCTAGGAAGAGAGGAAGGTTTTAGGGAAAAGGTCCTGAGTTCTATTTTGCTTGTGAGAAGTATGAAATTTCAGTGGGATATCTAATCTGAGATGTACAAGAGGCAGCTCATGATGTGAGACTGGAGTTCAAGAGAGAGGTTAGGACTGGATAAATACATCTGGGAATTATCTGCAGAAAGATGATAATTGAAAATAGTAGTCTGCAAACACCATTTGCATAATGTCCAACTTTAAGGACTGGGGAAAGAAGTTTTAGTCCAGGGTTCAAAGGGAGATGTCTGGGTTCCTGGGAAAAGAACGCTGATGGATACAGTATACTGGGCAATAATAGCAATTATTCACATTTATATAGTTTCTTAAGATATGCAAAAGATACATTATTGCATTTGATCTTCAGTAGGTGCTATTACACTCATTTTATAAACGAATAAACTAAAGTACAGATAATGCTAACAGACAAGCCTGTTTATGTCTAAAGTGGGATTTGAATCAGGGATTCCTGGAACACCCAGTTTTAAGTGGTATCCCATGACTGAGCATTTTAGAAGGATGGAGTGAGAGGTATAAGTTGATCACATTGAACTCATGAACTCTGCCTGTGAATGATACCCAGTGTCTAAGACCTGCCTAACCCCCAACTTGGAGGAAATTTTCTTTCCAGGCTTGGATCACCTTAATCCTGACCTCAGGCCCTTTCCCACATAGCCTAAACCAGGAGGCTGCTTCAGGATGAGACAGGAAGAATGAGATCCTAGTGCTGAGAGAGACACTGGATGAGTAAGCACAGGGCAGAAAAAAGTGAGAACAGAGATGCTGGCAGCTGACAAATGTTTAGGGGTCAGATGGTGGAATGACGATAAAGAGGATAAAGAGACCAAAGATCTCTGGGACCCCAAAAGAAAAAAAAAAGCAGCCTTTAAACTTGGGAAGCAGGATAAAGCACTTGAGAGGGAGCCTCACTGATCCACTATTCACAACCCCCTGCCCTATCTGGTATCAAGAAGGCTGGGGTATACGTTGAGTATGGAGCTTTGGGGTCCAGAGTTCTGGAATGATCTTGCTTGTTCTGGGCCTCCAGTTTTCAGCACTTGAAAGGCAGAGCTGAAAGGAGTCAGCAAGCTGGAAACTTCTAAGGTCAGGGATGCTCTCCAAGAAGGGATGGAGAAGGGACAATCTACTTCCCTAGAGTGATGCAAAAAGCTGACACTTATACAGGCGGTACTCAATTAATACTTACTACTATCTTTTTATTTTTAAACCCTTACCCTGTCTTGGAATCAATACTGTCTATTGGTTCCAAGGCAGAAGAGCGGTAAAGGCTAGGCAATGGTAGTTAAGTGACTTGCCCAGGGCCACACAGCTAGGAAGTGTCTGAATTCAGATTTGAACCCAGGACCTCCAATCTCTAGGCCTGGCTCTCAATCCAGCTTCCCCCTTGACTACTATCTTATTTAATCCTCACAACCACTTTGGAAAGTGGGTGCTATTGTTTAAGCTCATTTAAGTTAAACCTCATTTAAGCTAAAAAAGGCTAAGTGATTTTCCCAGGGTCACATAACTAGTAAGTGTCTCAGGCAGGATAAGAACCAAAGTCTTCCATTCTCTGAGTCCCGGAGCTGTCAAAATGGTAATCTTGGCTTTTATACCCCATTATAAGCTTCTGAGGCTGCAGTGGAAGAATCTTCTGTAATGGAACCCCAAGCAGCAGAAACTGAACTCTTTCATGGGTAGAACCATCTTACCATCCCTTAGCTGACTGATGGCAATGATGCTAATCAGGCCATTTCCTTTGCTTCAGATGCAGAAATTGCCCCTCACGCTGGATTTTCAGGGGGTGCTTGGGGTCTGTGGAAGACACTTCTGAAGCCAGCCAGGCCCTAAGCATACCTTGTATAGCAGCCAAAAGACTCCCTTGCTGCTTGTGCCTCTAATCAGTGAGCAGTAGGGGTTGTCAGACACAGGGAAGACTGAGGCTGGGATGATCAGTGGACATTCCTGCTATATACAACATCCACGTGTATTCCTCAAGTGGAATGCTTACAGGGAAGCCCCATTTCCAGTGACATGGAATACTCCAAACACTAGGTTCCAGAGGAGGGTGTAATACTCACATGGCCATTGTGCTGGGTTGCAGACGAGACTCCTTGGCTCCACAGTACTCCTCAGCACACTCACAGATTATTCGGAGAGCTCGAACTACAAGGTGTAGAAGAGGTGTGAGATGAACACCCTCCTCACCTCCCCCAGCCCCACATTACAGACTCGCCCTTCCATTACCAATGCACTCCAGCTTCTTCTGAGGGCACCTCTCCAGAACCATCAGGCCCAGCTCTTGGACTGCTGTACAGTAAGGGTAGGAACCTGATCCTTTGAGCCCTGCTTCCTGAGGAAAGAGTTTGGAGGCGATGCCCAGGGCAGAAGGAGGCATGTTTCCACAGAGCTCCATACTCCTTTTGAGAGCTGTTTCTCGGGTATGATAGACAATCCTGTCAGAAGAGATAGGGGTTGGCCTAGGCTTGGAGGATTAAAGGCATAGGGAAGGGAAGGTTCCTAACCCCATTGGTCTCAAAGATCTGGGGTGATTCATGGGGTTGAGGTTCCTAGAACGGGGCACTTCTGAATGAGAGGGTGGGAGAGAAGGGGTTATCGGTACCTCATCCCTTCCCACCAAAGGACTGTGGGGTCATCCTTCACATTGGTCTCAGGTGTGCATGTGTGAGAATGAGGGTTGGGAATTCCTTGTCAGGTCCAAGGAAAATCAAGTTGGATGTTTCTTCAGAAACCATACTAAGGGCACACACAAAGATGATCCCCAAGCCTGTGATGAAAGATGAGATGAGAGGATGAACCAAGAACCACATAAAGACGCGAAATGCAAATAGGACCACCACCAAACACCCAAATGAGTCACGCTCCTAAGGATGGTTATAAAAGATTAAGGAGAAACTCCCCCCCAAGAATGAGTTTAAAAATGAATTCTAATTAGGTCTAGAAGTAAAACTGGAAAACTCTCTAAATAAACAAGGGGAGCACCTAAGACAAAAGCTGACTTTTTACTAGATGGGATAGGGGAAAGTCTAAAACAAATGATACTGGGGGGAAAAAAGGTTTCTGGTCATTATTTGAATTTTAGTCTTTATAATTAAGATTAATTAGTATTAGGTAAATGGGCCATAAACCAGATAAGTATGAAATATAAGATGTCAAAGCTCAAATAAGGGGGAAAATGACTAGAAATAGAAAGGATTCACCCAAGTAGGTTCTAAAACATGGAGTCTGGAGCAGAAGACCTGACTTTAGTTACTGCAGAACAACTGCATTTTGAATGACAGATTAGCCTAACACTTCAGCAAAATCATGGAGAAACTAGTAAGGTACAAAGGAGCCAGTCAGCATTTTAGAAAACAGTCCTAGTTTTTAAGATGGTTTAAAAAAAATCTAATTTTTAAAAATGGCTTCATGTAGAAAAATTGGTGAAGGGGAGGGGGGAGAAAGAGGTTCATTTAGAACCAAGGAATAATAAACACCTCATCAGATAAAACAAATAACCCAAGATATAAAAGAAGAGACTTTGAGTCCACATAGCTACTATTTATAACAACAGCTGGCATCTCTGTATTGATCTAAAATATTTGTAAACTGCTTTCCATGTGTCATCTTGGCTGATATACAATATAGTCTTGTGAAGTAGGTGCTACTACTATCCCCATTTAACAAATAAGGAAACTGGGGCAGAAACAGGTTAAATAATTTTCTCAGCATCCACATAGCTAGAAAGTGTTTGATGAAGAAAAGTTAAAAATGAGCCAAAGGACATTATGGAAAGTATATCCAATGGTAAATTCAAGTAGGTAAAAGAAATGCAAATGTGATCTTGGGTTATAGTCACTGAAGGGATCTGACGATAACATGAGACAGTCCTGGCCCATAAAGAGGTTAGGGTTTAGTTATTTAGTAAATTCTTGTGCCTAAGTGAATGTTCAAAGAATTAAGTATTCAGGGTAAAAAAGAAATCTGTATGGGCAGGCAGCCTAGGAAGCCTTTAAGAGACAAAAAGACCAGAGGAAAGAACAAGCATTGTCTTCTTTAGGTTTACAGAATTTCAGAGTTAGAAAGAACCTCTGTGGCCATCTAACCAACACCCAGAAGGTAACCCGATTATAACAAACAGGACAAGTAGTTTTCTAGTTTCTGCTTGTAGACCTCCAATGTAAGGGAACCCACACCTCCCATTACACTTTTGGACAGCTCTAATTGTTAGTCAATGAGGAAACAAGTCTGATTAGAATGAAAAGCTTGTGATGAAGAACAATCACCATTTAGATACAGAAAAGTGGCAACTCTTAGATATAATACCTGTAGAGAGCCAGCAGCGGTGCCCACAGGAGAGAGAAGAAGGGCTCCTCAATGCAGGCCAGACATCGATCCTTGGAAGCAGCTGTGTTTAAGCCCTCAAATGCCAGGAGGGTAAGAGAAAGCAATCTGTCTGCCGGGAGCAGAGTTAAGGACATTCATGAGAGTCTGCAGGAGGTACTAAGGAACTCCAGAGTTCCAAAGGCTTCTATTCAGTAATAAATCTCTGTGGAACAGTCCACTCTTGCTGCTGAAACTCACTACCACCCCACTCTTTAATCCCTAGAAATCTCATGTGCAATCACCTTCTGCTGGCTTGCTATATCTATAGGTGGCCAGGCCTCAAGAAAATTGGCCTGATCTGATGGGCAGAAGTAGCCTGATCCTGTCCATCTTCATGGCTATTTGTGAATTCTAACCAGGGGAATGACTGTAAAGACTTTGGGGAAATAATCTCCCTTTCTTAGAGATCTGCATCCTCTGTGATACTCTTTAGCTAACTTCAGGAACCACGTGTTCAAGGTTGGAGCCACACCAGCAGAGGGTAAGGGAGAACTGTAGACTGGTTGTGAAAAGGAGGGGTGCTGTGTATACCTCTGTCCCTCTTAGTAATTGGGGTTTGAGTGAAAATTCAGCAATAAATAAAGGACTGGAGCTCTTCTTCCTTCCCTCTACTCAACATTTCTAGTCACCACTCTCCTTACTACTACATGTTCCAGAGGCTTTCTTGGTGAGCCTACCATGCCACCTCTATTACTAAAGGCTTGGTCATAGCCACTTATGGCTCCTGATACCTATGGGTCTTCCAGGTGGTGTAGCTCTTGCTAACAGTAGGCATAAGCAATTCCAGCTGAGGAGAGCAAGTCGAATTTTGTCTCAAGACCAAAGGGCCGGAGAGACAAAGTTGGGTGAGACATGGCACCCTCTTGTGGCCAAGAAGCACCAGAACAGGAGATTCCCAAGAGCCCTGGGTGGGGCTTAGAGGAAGCAGATCGAATCTCTGATCTCTGGCTCTAACTTAAGACTTCCCTTTGCTCCCCCCCTCACTGCACTGCCCAGCTGCTGGCCCTCACCAATGGAGTTGTGCACATCCTTTACAATGCTCTTCAGCTGCTCCAGCAATGTCACCGGCTTCTTGCCGGGGGTCTGTGACCCTGTGAGCCCTCCAGGACCTCGGGCCCAGGTGTCTGGAGCTGCTAAGAGATGTTCCAGGTCCTCGAAGGAGCTGTCCTTGTCCAGCAGACTAGGAGTGACTTCCACTAGGGGAGAAGGGGAGCCTGCTGGGCTGCCTTCCATTTCTTTGTCCAGGGGGCCAGGATGTGGCAAAGTCGAGGGGAGGCCAGCTGGTGAGTTTTCCTGGTTCAGTCTGATGGGCTCAGGGAGGGTGAACATGCAGTAAAGGCTTTGAGAGGCTCGAAGCCGCCGACTGCCAGGAGCCAGAAGCCCATCTGCATCCAGGGAAAGGGAAGGGAAGCCCAAGCTGGTCTTGGAGTCAGTGGTAGCATGCTTGCTGATAATGGGGTACAACCTGTTGTACACAGCACACTGTAACTTCTTCAGGAGTTGGGAGACTGGATGGTCGGGGAAACTAGAAGTCAAGAGAGAGCATCTGGTTAAAAAGGTAGCTAAGACCCCTGAGTCAATTGTTTCAGTCACCTCTTACCATGACAACAGAAAAGACTGGGGGGAGGGGAGGCTGGGGACCCTTCTATCATAGTAGTCAGTGTTTTTCCAGGGGCAAAGTATGGAGCTCCTTCAGACTTCCATTTCCCCATGGTAAAAAGGAGTTCAACCTTCCTCTCTCAAAGGAGGATTCCACGTGAAAGGGTTCTGGGCATTTAGGAAGAGCTACTGAAATCTAAAGGATCAGAATAGAGATTCAAGTCAGTGTGACAGAAAAATCTTTGGGAACTGAATTTCCTATTCCCCAACCTGACTTCAGCCTATCTCCCCTGCCCATAGGCTCTTGGAATCTACTGACTTGTTATCTCCCTGTTCTGTAGCTGACATCCTCTGGCCCTCTGCCCTCCTGCTCATATCTTTCATTTGCTACCTCTCCTCAAAGGGGCCACTGCTGTGAGCTTCTCCTTCTTCCCTTCTCAACATCCTATACCGTTCTTGACAGCATCTTCCATTCTCTCCTTTACTCCAGTCACAGTGGAAGAAGTGAGCTTTCACCAAAGTGAACCATTCTGTTAGGGCCTCATTCTCATCTCCCTTCATCACCAGTAGATTGTCCCACAATCATCCTCCCTCTAATCTTCAGTGTTTATCTACTACTTCCTTCCTTGCTGCTTTGACATGCTCAAGTCTCTACATCATTAAAAAATACCTTTAATATTCTCTACTATCGCTTCAAACTACAGTCCCAAATCTCTCCTCCCACACTCAACTCCTTGAAAAAGTCAACTATAGATTGTTTTGGGTTTTTTCTTTTCCAGTGTGAGGGAGGGAAGAGTCAGAAAAAATAAGTGTCAAATGACAACAAAAATATACATTCCATTAGAAAGGGGAAAAGAACTGCACAGCTGTTGCCTCTACTTCCTCTCTTCTTATTCCTCAACCCTTATCAGTCTAGTTTTCCTACTTATCATTCAACTGAAATCAAACTTTTCCAAAGACACCAATGATCTTAGGGCCTTTTCTCAGACTTCACTGCCCTTGACATCTTGTTAGCATTTGACAGTGATGATGCCCTCTTTTTCTGGATACTTCTTCTTCTCTTGGTTTTTGTGAGATTGCTTTCTCTTCATTTTCCTTCTACCCATCTGATTTCTTCTTCTCAATTTTCTCTGCTGTACTATCATCAGTATTATTATCCCTTCACTGTGAGGGTCCCCAAAGCTCTGTCCTGGGCCTTCCCTCTCTCTGTTGCCTTGCAATTGCTGACTTCAGCAGTTCCCCTGGGTTTAACTATGGTCTCTATACAGATGACTCTCAGCAACATCCAGCTCTTACTTTTCTCTGAGTGCTGGTCCCACACCACTAATGGTCTACTGGACAGTTCAAACAGGATGTCTTATGAGCATCTCAAACTTTGTCTTATTAATGAAAAAAATAATTCTCTTAAGATGAATTAGTTCAGGAATAAAACAGGATTTCACTCTGCAACTACAAGAGAGGCTGAGGTCAGAATTTAGATATAAGGCATCTTTCTCTGAAAAGTAAGGTTCACAGAGAGGGTTTCATTCCAAAGAGAATAAAGATTATCAATACAACTAAATGTGAAAGAGTAAATTTATATATGATATATACATATCTATCTATACATCTACATTCACACCCAAAGGAAAGGAACAAAGAGTTTGTTGTTGCAGTTAAAACTTCTGAATGATTTTCCTAGCCCTGCTTATCAACAAAGTCAAGTATTTGTAGTCTGAAAAAGGAAATTCTTAAGGTTAATAATATTAAGAATTTAAAGAAAAAGTATTACATAATTTCACATGTAAAATCTTTTATCAAATTTCTTATCATCTCAGGGAGTAGAAAGGGAGGGTGGGGGAGGAAGGAGAGAATTTGGAACTCAAAACTTAAAAAATGAACAGTAAAAAATTATAATTGGGAAAAAATATTATTTAAAAACAAATAAGAATTTCCAAAGCCACTTGTTGCCTTAAGGTAAACTTGATTGTTTAAGAATTTAAGCTTTTTATATTTTTATCAGTACAAATCAGAATTTATCTTTTCCCTACCAAAAAATCTCCTTCCTCTTCTAAACTTTCCTATTTCTGCTGAGGGTACCTAGTATTAGCCCAATTTCTTTTCACTCAACTCACATAACCAATCTGTTGCCAAATCATTAATAAATCTCTTAAAATATAATATTTTTATTATTATACATTAATTTTAATTTTTATATTTTCTACCTATATACTACTCTTTGCACCAGTCATTGCTCCATTTTCAGGCTTTCATCATCTTCACCTGGATGATTGCAATAGCCCCCAATTGATCTTTTTGTACCCAATCTCTCCTTTAAACATCAAAGTGATTTTCCTTAAATACAGGTCTGACCGTGCTACTCTGCCATTTAATAAACTCTAGTGGCTCCTTAATAGGGAGTATAGAGAAGCCCTGCTTTTTCTTTGGCATTCACAAAAGGGCCGCCCTACCTTACAGCCATGTCTCATTTTATTCCCCTTCACATACCCTAAGTACTACTCTGTACATGGGACAATTGATTTCCACCTCAAAGATCTGGACCTTTGCTGGAAGTGCGCTCTAACTTCCTTCTAACACTTAAAAATCCCTAGTTTCCTTCAAACTCAGCAAAAGCTTCCTCCTGCACATGAATCCCTTCTCAACTTCCAGAGCTTTCTACCATCCCTCCTGGCTATATCTGTCTGGTTTATACCTCTATGTGCACATGCAACTTCCCCAGGCAAGGGCTGTCCATTTGTGTCTCTGTGTCCCTGGCTCTTAGCCCAATTCCTGGCATGGAGGAGGTACTGAGTGACTCACGATGTTCTTCCTAAACTTGAGCAGAAGCAGCCAAGTTCAGGTGGGAGGTGGCAGAGCAGACAAGATGTTTATCTGCCTGGGAGAGAAGGTCTGGGGCAAGAAAGTGGCCTCAGAGGCCATCTAATCTAACTCCCTCATTTGAGAGATGGGGAAACTGAGACGCAACAAGTGAATCATTTCCTTGGGCAGCCTGACATTGGATTTGAAATCAGAAATGTGAGTTCAACTCCTTCCTCAAATATTTGTGAGCTGGAGGTACTGTGGACAAGTTATCACCTCACTGAACCTCAGTTTTCTTACCAGGAATTCTGTCATTCTAACCCACAGGCTCAGATCCTTTGCCAACAGGAAAGTCCCACAGACAGTGCTGTAACCATTACAATTTGGTGCCAGGTAGGGGAGAGAGGGGTCAGATCTCTGATACCTGAGGAGGTGGGAGACCAGGCCTGTCACCAGGGAGAGGTCACTGGGGTTTCTCTTCAGTTTGGCTTTCCAGAGTTTTGGCCAGTCCTGCCAGAAGAAAGGAGGCGGTGGTGAGCAGAGGCACTTCCTCAGTGCCCACCCTTCCTCCTCCCAAGGCAGGGTGTGCCTGCCACAATCTGGGAGAAGCACTTGCTAAGCCTTCCTGCTCCTCACTATGCAGGAAGACCTCCTGCCATCCAGCCTCTCCTAGCAAGGGGCTGGCCTTCCACTGAGAGAAAATCAAACCATGGGGAAGGCCAGGACTCACGTGGTCTTGCTCATACTCCAGGATAGCAGCATAGAGGGCCCGCTGCTCCTGCTCTTCTGGAGTCAGGGTCACCCTGCTACAGAACCTCCTATGGAGAGAGCATGGGAGCAGTGACTCAGGGAGCCAGGCACTTCAAAGATTCCCCTCTCCAAACTCTGGAAGACATGCATTAAGTTTCACCTGTTTGCAGCTTCCTGCAGCCGCAGCCTGCGCTCTTCCATCTTTCTTTGCAGCTGAGGCAGTCAGGTCAAGGAGATAGCTCTCTAGGCATGTCTATGTATCAATGTCCCTGAGATGAAAGGCCTGGTCCTCCTGGCAGATGCTGGGAGTCTGGGGAAAGGATGGTGGGGCGGGGGTAGGGGTGGGGGCTTTCCCAGGGACAATGAGGTAAAGACATAAGCTGCTTCCAGGATCATGGCCTGCTAAAGGCCAAAGTTTTCCCAGAGGATTTTTGCTTCTTAGAAGTCCTTTTCAGTGACAATAAATCAAGTTAAACCCATCTAATGGGCTCTAAGTGCTGTTACTCTTTCCCTTCTCAACTGAATTCTAAGTTCAACCATTGCTTGGACAAATACCAAGGGGCTGGAAAGGATACTGTCTCTTCTCGGGCTTTAGCAATCACCAAGTTTTCCATCATTTGCCGCTGCAGGGACAGAGTCTGTGATACAGGAGTTGGAAAGTGAGGCTGCCTCTGCCATTGGCAGCCTCCTTCCCCCAAATGCCAGTACCCCCAAACCTTAACTCCCATTCTAAGAGACATTATTAGCCAGGCAGTTCTCCACTGTTTCTGAAGACCAACCACAGTGCCCAGGTCCCACTCACCAGGGATGTCTTCTGTACTGCCTGGCTGGGATTCAGCCGTGCCAGCCGAGCCTCATAAGAAGCTTTCAGCTTCTGATTCTGTAATGAAGCTTCTTCCAGGGGAGTCAGTTCCCTGCAGTTTCCACAAATTGACATATGTGAAGATTAAATTGTAACCCCTGACTATTTTTAATCACCCAAAGTGTAAACACCCCACTTAAAAGTTGAGTAGGGAGATCTGCCCATTTTTAGATTTAATCACCAAAGGTGTAAACACCCCATTCATTCTTGAGTGGGGGAGGTCTGTGACCCACATGTGCAATAGTGGGTGACGAATCAGAATTAAACTAACTACCCTTGGGCAGTCTTAAAGCAAAGCTTCAACTGTGATTGGTAGACATAAACTTACGGGAAGGCACAGGAAGTGATGCAAAAGAAATTGTCTTTAAAAGGGAGTTACAACTTCCTGAGTCAGTTCTACTTGGAGTGGAGGCTGAAGAAGAATCTGCTGACTGGACCTGAGACCCTGTTCCTGGTGAGACTGTCCTTAAGTCTCTTCTTTTGGACTGACATGGTGAGTGAAAAGCTGACTCTTAACTGCTGGATTTTTCTGAAGAGACTAGCTTTAGGAGAGACCTATACTCTTGAAAGAGGCTCCCCAGGTCCTTGGCTATGAAGGCCAACGTCAGCTAAGGACTAACTCTCCCTGCCTGGGGTTGAGCCAGGAGCCAGGAGAAAATTAGTTAGTGCTTAGGTTAGATATCTTACCCTATCCTCTCTCTGATTTCCTACTTCATTCTTTCTATATTTTGTAAATAAATTGTAAATAAATCTCTTTGGAATAAATTAAATTCCTGGAGACCCTATTTTAAATGTAATCCAGTCCAACCTTTTTATATAATTAACCCCCTTTTCACCCTTACACACACCACCTTGGAGGCCCTAGAGTGCTTTGGAAAGGCTTAAGACTAGTGTCCCTTTTAGAGCTCCTTGGATCAAAATGGGCACAAGTGGAAGCTGTGCTGGCTGGTGTAACAGGGGTCCATCACAGCCCATGAGCCCCTATAGCCTGACCCAATGCCCCCTGCCTCTCCCATCTATCCTATAGGTTACATGCAAAGAAGATCTGGGTCTACAGAGTGAAGGTGTTAAAGATGCTTAGGACACTTTTCCTCAGGGTGCCAAGGTACCTTCTATTGTATTTAGAGATTTTGGAGAAGACTGTAGGACAGGACAGTCTGGAGACTGAGAAAAGGTACTTGGAGGGAATGAGAAAAAAACTGGACTTATCCATCCCAAATTAGGTTCTTATATGAAACTAGGGTCACCTGTCTTCTCCAGGAGCTGGCTGCCCTATTGCTAAGGCAAATGAATGGGCATTCCCAGGGAGCCAGGATAGAGTAAATCTGATTCAGATTGCAGAGGTCTACTTTAGACCAAATCGAACTTGTCATGTCACATTGCCTGATATCTAACTCCATTAAAGTTCACTCTGTCCCCCATATAGAAACACTTTTTAAGGCTCTGTTCAAAATTTGTTTTATTTTATTCCTCTTACTTCTTAGAACTTTGTGCCTCAACCACCTGCAGCTTCTGGAAGACTTCAGGGGGCAAAAAGGGACACAACTTTCCTCCTTCATCTGAATATACTCTGCGGTGTCGGCTGGCTGGGTTGTGGCCTGGAACAGCCACAGGTATGGTTGGTTTCAATTGAGTTGTTCCTGTATGATACACAAATCTAAGGGTCAGAAAAAAGGAAGCAATACTGCATACAAAAGATCAAGAACGGAAAGAAGTCCCAGAGAGTGCTCCTTCTGCTAAGCACTCACCCAGCTTGGCAGCTGTTGACTTGGCCCTCTCCAAACACTGCTCTGCCAGCTTTAGCATCTTTGGAGTGTCTGGAGTCACAGTGTCTCCCCCCTCTGATGGAGAGATAAAATAGTGAGTTTGGATTTATCTGGCTCTTTAATCTGAGATCTTCCTACACTAGGACAAGATAAAATGTGAAGTGAGCAAAAAGCACCTCATTCCCCACTATATCCTAAGAAACAGATTCTAATCCTTTCACTTCCTCTTTTCTCTCCTACTCCTGCCCTCTCCTGACTCCTCTGAGCCTTACTAGGGAAATAATGAAGGCATCAGAATTGTTTCTGTTTTATATATTTGGAGCTAATTGCACAGTGAAGAGCAGACTTGACTCCCAATACCAGTGGGGGATTCAGTTTTTCCTAGGACCAAACAGGAAGAACACCAGGTGTAATGACCCTCAGATCAATGCTCTCTTCACTAGATCAATAAGTACAGCTCTTACCTAGTCCCCACATACTGCTGATAATGGGGCAAAATATAATCCAATTCAGAAAAGGGGCTACAGGGGCTCTATTTAAGTCTTTCCACTCAAGAAGAAACACTGTAGAAATAGAACCATGCCCTCTGAGAGGACCACAGGGATTTCTCTCTGAGAATGAATGACCCTGGCTATGTCCAACTTTCAAATCCCTTCTATAATATAATATATAGTATATATATATATATATATATATATATATATATATATAATAAGTATCTTGATAGTTCAGGAGAATCTGAAACCTAAGACCTGATGAATATTGAGAGGCCACTGAAGCTTCTCTAAGTCCTGGAAGAACCAATATCTCTGGGCTAGAAGCTATAGAGTCCTTTGGTACCTTTTGTAGTCTCTGCTTCTTCCAGCAGCACCTGGGAAATGTAGTGGATGCTCTTCAGGTACTCAAGATAAGCCTCCTATTTCCAGAGAAGAACAGAGAAGACTAAGTCAGCAAGGGCCAAGCCAATCAAGGACTGTTTTGTGAGGTACTGGCCTAGAAAATTCTCCCAGTTACATCAAGAAGTGAACATCTCCAGTTCCTGTTGTACCTATTATTGAGTTGATTCTATTTCTTCTCTGCCCCAGCAATCTAATCAATCAGGACTATTGTCCGGCTCTAATTCAAGGGACTAAATTGCTCAACCTTTGAAGAAGACTGCATCTGAACAATCTAGCAACTACTCTGGTCAGCTTTCCAACGTTGAAGCACTCCTGCTCACTATAAAGCTTTACCCACATCAATATTAAGCACTGTGTGACTGAAATTAACAGGGCATTTTTTCTCTGACCTCCTCAGATACATAAGAAGGAAATAAAATTTTCACTTAGGAATAGGAGAAGCAGTTTCTCTTGAACCTTCCAGCTCCTGCAACCTGATGACCTGCAGCTTTAAAAAATTCTAGTTTAAATAAAAAAATAATAATTGGACTATTCAGATATATTCTTGAACTCCTCTTACTTTTCAGTTTTTTTTCAGTTCCCTGTTGGGTGTGTGAGAAACTAAAGGCATATATTAGACTTGTGGTTTCATGTGTTGAGAATGTACCCATATTAACCTCTACCCCAAGGCATAATGCATATGATTCAATACCCTGGGGATGTGTGATGCTTTCAGAGTTCCTTTCAAAGATGGGAAATCTCCTTCCTTTCCACCCTTAAAACACTCCCTGGGGGAGTTTACCATAGTTACACACTATAGGGGCAGGAAACAGATCTAGCTGACACAGTTTAGGGTTGTGGAAGCCAGAGCTCCAGCATCTCAGTCTTGTAACTTAAAATATTGTTGTCCCTCAATAATTATGAGGTCAATATGGACTCTGAATAGAATTCCTGACATCAAGAGAAACCTGTTGCTCAAGAAAATAAACTCAGAAACTGGATTCAGGAATTTGAATTTCATCCTACACTTGGCATTTAGTACCTTCCTCCTTCCCTGACCTGTCTAGTAGTTCAGCCTGCTTTTCTACTTGCTCTCCAACTTTTAAGCTGGCTCCCTTCTTTCAAATGAGCCACATCCCTTCTTTTTTTTTTTTTAACCCCTACCTTCTGTTTAAAATTGCTATGGATTTCAAGGCATAAGAGGGTAAGGGCTAGGCAACTGAGGTTAAGTGACTTGTCTACGGTCATACAGCTATGAGGTTTCTGAGGCCAGATTTGAATTCTATCCACTGAGCTACTTACCTGCCCCCATATCCTATTCTTAAAGGTCTTTGGCCTTCTCTATTATTCCTCCCGGATCCCTGCTGGGAGTCAGGCTTCTATGCCAAAGGAACTCCCCAAGGTGCAATCTTGTTACAAAAAACTTTATGAATCATTGACTAGGCAATATAGAAGCAGCAGGGTGGAGATCTACCTTTGAAAGAAGATTCTGTTGAAGAATTCTTTGGGCCACAACATCAAAGACCATGTAGTTTCACCAGGGAGCTAGAACAAGTCTCTCCAGTTTGGGGAAGCCTCTACTTCCTTTTTGCAGGTCTGTCTGTTCATTCATAAGCCCCTCCATTTGGGACCATGTAAAAGTCATTCTGTATTTTCAAAGTCACTGTTTCCTCCACAAATGCCATAATATTTGGCTTGGCTCTTCTATGGGTCATGGCATCATATATTACCTCAAATCATACTTATTTGCATCCCCATCATAACCTCCAGTAAACCAGGTAAAAGTCCTAGAGGTTAGGGACTGAGGATCCTTTTTGGATCTTTGCTTCACCAGTGCCCTAGGCACAGGGAAGCACTTTAAAAATTTTTGAATTAAAAAAAATTGAATTTGAAATTTGTATTGAAGAGTGCCCCAAGGGAACCTAACAATAAATGTCACTGGGGAGGCACTTCCAGCAGGGATCCCAGAATTTCCCAATGTCTGAATGCCTCAGTGTGCAGGCACCCTCACCTTAACCCCTCTTCTTCAGGGCCAGGGGTGCCCCAGGGGGTGCTCTGAGGATGTCTAGGAGATGGGCAAGGGTCTACAGGTGGGAGGGCTTTCAGGAGTCTGCACTCCTTTCCCTGTATTCATGGAAGCTCTCCCTCAGTCCAGGAGTCCCTTTCCCTTCTCTTAACAGGGGTTCCCTCTCCCCACAGAGGCTGTCCCTCTCTTCCTTTCTCACAGAGGCTTTCCCCTCTTCCATCTCCCCTCCCCCAGAAACACCCTTCCCTCTTCTCACAAGGGCGCCCTCTCCCCCTCCTCTCGGTCTGCTCTCCGCCACCCCCGTTCCCTCTCCTACGGAACTGGAGATTCCCTTTCCCCTCTCCTCACAGGGGCTGCCCATCCTCCAACCGAAAGGAGCCTCCCCTCCCCCTTTCCCGAGAAACGCCCCTCCCCCTCTTCTCAGGGACTATCCCTCCCCCAGAGTCCCAGTCCCGGGTCCGCTCACCAGGGGCTGGTTGCCAGCGTCTAGTTCAATGGCTCCGTGGGCCAACTTCATGGCGCTCTGCAGCGGCTTCATCGCGCAGTCTCCCAAGCCACCCGCCGCCGCTGCCGCTGCCGCCGCCGCCGCCGCAGTAGCCGCCATGGCGCCCGCCCGGCAGCGGGGAAGAGGCGGCGGCGGCGGGCGGGGCCGGGCATGGGGCCTGCGACCTGCCGGAACCTTGCGTCAAGGGAACGAGGTCCCGGCGGAGCGCGTAGTTAAAGTACTTCCGCCGTTTCCACAACACCGGACAGTATTAGCGTAGGACTGAAAGGAAGTCCGGGACAGCTTTTACGGAGCAGGATTTCCGCGAGGGTGAGGCGGGGCCTGGCGCATGCCCTGCGGCACTCTCTCCACCCCTACCTCCTGCCCTCAGCTTGTTGATTGACGGGCCAGCGTGGCCGCTCCAGGCTCCGGACTTGTAGGTTCCCTGGGCGGACTTGCTGTCATTTCAAAGACAGCCCCAAATCCCCAACTAAATGGGAAGGGGCCATAGCGATCCTCTAATCCAACCCGTCATTTTACCAAGGAGGAAACTGAGGCACAGAGTGAGGAGCTGCTTGGCCAGGGGTCACAAAAGGGTTAGGCGGAGATCTGAACCAGGGAACTACGACAGTTTAGAACAAGTTCGGGCGGCTAAGGCTGGTGGCCTAGATCCCCCTGCAGATCTTGGACCGCCTCAGGATCTCCTGGAGAGGAAACTCTTACCACCAATGCAGAGCACCACCCACTTCTGAGCCCGGGGTGGTCCCCTCTCTGGCACCTAAGCCCAATTGCCTCCCCCAGAGTGAGTCGCGCCGGACAGGGTTAATTAAACTCCGGGTTCTGCAGTCCGAGGACCTGGGTGACCTCCCCACCCCTTGTGTGTGTGCTAGTCTCACCCCAAACCAGGCCCCACTTTTCTCTTTTTGAGGCAGAGTAGATGTAGGCCCTTCCAACTCTAGGTCTATGCTCCTGTGTGGAGACTGTAGCAATTATGTTTTAATTGCACAATACAGTATAGGCTGCTATGTCTAGTTATATTATTAGCGAAATCAGAAAGGTTTCATTTTTTTAAAGTTTATTTTCAGTTCCAAATTTTCTCCCTCCCCTCACTCCTCACTCCTTCCCTATTCTTTTAAATTCTTACCTTCCATCTTAGGATCAAGACTGTGCATTGGTTCCAAGGCAGAAGAGTGGTAAGGGCCAGGCAATTTGGGTTAAGTGACTTGCCCAGGGTCAAGAAGCTAGGACATGTCTGAGGTCATATTTGAATCCAGAACCTCTCATCTCTAGACCTGACTCTCAATCCACTAAACCACCTAGCTACCCACTCTTCTGTTTAAGAAGTTTTACACAGCTCTGGAAAGGTGAGGTTCTGGTTTCAAATCTGATCTCAGACACTTCCTAGCTGTCAGTGTGATCCTACCAACTCACTTAACCCCCATTGTCTAGCCCTTGCTGCTCTTCTGATTTGGAACCAATGCACAGTATTGATTCTAAGACAGTAAGATCTTAAAAAAAGTTTTACATTGTCAGAATTCCTTTTGCAGACAACTCGGGTTCAGAGAAGGGATGGAACTTAGCCCAAAGTTACCCAGGTAATGGTTCTAGACCTGTTACTTGTTTTTTGACCCAATTATTCTGGGCTGATTTTTTCTTTCACTCTAAGTACTTTTAGATTAGACTCTCTGGGAGCCCACTTTTAATGTCTGGAGGACAGCAGATTTGGGTTTGGTTAGCTCAGGAAAGGGAAAAGAATAGTTTCTACCAAGATTTGTATTGAAGCAGAGTGGAAAGATTTGAAAGTCTGTAGGAAATTTAAGAGGAATGAGGAAACTGGGAGAAAGTTCCACTGGTGAATTTGTATGAATTAAAAATCTTAATTTCTTTATCTCTTTAGCCTTCAGAATTTACACTCTGGCCAGTTCAGGCAAAGATGGAAAGTAAATGAAGAAATTCAACACTTATTGTGAGGCTTAAATGAGTTAATATAGGTGAAGCACTCTTCAGCTTTTGAAGGCTAGATAAATACTAGCTGGGGTGCTTGTTCATTTCATTTTGCCTTGTCTTTAGTATTCAGCACCTCGGTCAGCTCAGGCAACTCAGAAGAAGTTTGAAGTTCAGGATATAAATTCTAGTCCACTAATTTTGTGACCTTGGGCAAGTCTTTCTGGTCTTCAATTTCCTCTTTTGCAACAAAGATATAATGCCACCTACCCAGATTACACTCCAGAGTTGCTGTGAGGAGCAAATGAGATAAGGTATGCAAAATATTTTGTAAACCATTAAGTGCTATTTTTAAAAAAAAAGAGGCAACTGGAAAAAGGGGCAGAAGATAAGCCTTGGAGTGAGAAAGTCCTGGATCCTGGGTCACAGACTTGTGTCCATGAGCAAGTTGATTAACCTCTTACTGCTAGGTGAATCTTCGTGACTGTTAGGTTATACAGGATTGCTGATCTGCATTGATAGAGGACAACCGAACCAAGAGTTCCTCACTTTATTGAAATCAATCTGGACTCTCCAAAAAGCGTTCTTTAAATGTGAGTTGCTATTATTATTGCGATACAAAAAGCTTTCATTAACTATGGTGTGTACAATGCCATGCCAGGTGTTAGTGTTGATGGTGATACAAAACCAGGGTAAGATACAAGCCCCTGCTTTCAAAGAGCTCACAGCTTAGAAAGAGGAGATACAGGTACACATAGAGCTAATATATAACATAAGTGCCTTAGAGAAGTGAAATGAGATGTCTGAGAGGAAAGCCTTTACCAAGGGAAAAGGGAGGTTTCAAAAGATATCCGGCATAATCTGAGTGAAGGGGCTTCCTGTGGAGAGAAGAAAGCTCACATACCCAGCTTGGTGGGGCTATAAATTGCCCAGAAAACATTAATAAAAAAGGTTGTGGGGCGAGGGGAGGGGTGCAGGAGTCAGCTCTGGGTGTATTTTTAGTGTGAACATTTATTTACACTTCAAAAATAGTAAATGCTACAAGGGCTTGATTGTGTTGATTGTCTAGACTTGATAAAACATAAAAATGTGTTGTGTAAATTTCAGAACGGAGAGGAGAGCCGATTATTAAACTTTGACCAGGTTGGGATCTTCTGGTGAAGGGTCTAGAGTTCCAGGCAGAGTTTTTAACCATAGCTCCCTAAGGTTAGAGGCGAAGTTACCCCATCCCCCCAGCCTCCGGCCTCCCAGCTCCCCGACCCTTTATGTAACAGCTGCTTTCTGGGGAAAACCCCGGGAGAGGGGGCTGTCTTTTGTGGCCGAACTCCCCCCCTCCTTAAAACGGGCGCTTAAAAAGCGATGCCCGCCTCCACCACCAGCCTGCCCGCGGCACCGCGCAGTCCCCGGAGGCTCTATAGAGCCCGCCCCGGACGGCAGTGCCTCGGTTCCGCTCCCTCCGGCGCTCGCCGGTGACTTTAGGCAGGCCGGAGTCGAGACCGTGGCCATGGTCAAGGCGGCAGCCCGGCCTGCGCGGCGCTGGGCCTGCGGGCCCCCCGGGCCGGCAGAGAGCGCTGCCGCCGCCGCCGGGGCCTCTCGTGCCTCCTTTCCGGCCGCCTCGCTCTCCCGCCGGCCCGGTCTGGCTCCTCCCCCGGCCCCGGAGAGGGGCGCGGCGGCGGCGGCGGCGGCGGGGGCGGCGGCGGGCCATGAGCGCGGCCGGCCTCTAGCCGCAGCCGCAGCGGCCGCCATGAAGCGGGACCGCTTGGGCCGCTTCCTGTCCCCGGGAGCGGCCGGCACGGCCGGGAAGCGCGGGCTCGCGGTCGCTGCCACAAGCGGCCCAGGCAGCAGGGCCCGAGCCCCGCGGGCCGGCGTTGGTGGCCCCGGAGCAGAGGAGGACTGTGAAGGGGTGGCTGTGGTCCCGCCGCGGCCCGGGGGCAGCTGGGGCGAGGACGAAGACGATGCCGTGACCGTGAGCGCGGCCGAGGACGGCCCCGAGGAGGCAGGTGGGTGCTGGCCGCAAGCCCGCGTGCAGGGGACTAGAGCCATGGGTTCGAATCCCCGCGCCATCCTTTCACTACCTTGGAGCATGAAGCCCAGGCTGCCTCCGGCTCTGTGTATGGGCTTTTAGCTTACCCTGACAGCAGGGACTTGACATTTCTATTTCGGGTAAAGCCTGTTACTCTTATGTGAAATGGGGAGATGTCCACCTCCCTCCCTAGAATGGGGACTGGGAGGGCGTTTTGTGAGTTTTCAAACGCCCAAAGGGCACCGTATTATTGCTGTTGTCATCTAGTCTAACTCCCTCAATTAGATGAGCAAAATGAGGATCAGAGAGGGACTTGCCCAAGGTCACTCGGCTAGCTCCAAAGTCTTTCCATATCAGTGTTCCTCTCACCTTACCGTCTTGGTGAAAATCCCCCCAGATCTGACCGCCCCAGAGTCAGCGAAGTGCAGCTAATAAAGTCACAGATAACTGAGGGATTGCTGACTTTATTCTTCCACCTGGTACAACCCTGGAGAGTTGCCTCCCTACTAATGAGAATTATCGACTCCAATGATTTAGAGCTGGAATAGGCTAGAGATAATTTAGTCCGATCTGATCTTACAGAGGAGGAACTGATGATGCTCGTAGAAATTTAAGTGACTTAGTCAAGGTCACACAGGTCTTTCCAGACTCTAGCTCGATCTGGCGCCAGTCTGTCCTGTAGCTGTCAGATTTGCTCCAGTTCCGATACTCTGCTCTCTGCCTCGAAAGCTTTCAGGCATTGGCCACTGGCTTTGTATATATGAAAGGGTATCCGGACTGCAGCGTCTCTCTCTTTGTGCAGTCCTGTAAAAGTAGCCTTTGTCACTTTCTCATGCGTCTTTAGCCTGCTTTTTTCAGGTCCCCGAAGTCTGGTTGTTCATTAGCATACTTGGAGGACCTTTAATCCCCGTACTTTCTCTTTCCTAGCGCTGGGCACAGGATCTTTCTGCCCCTTCTCCCCTCCCCCCCTCCCCCGTCTAGGACGGGAGAACTGAACAGTTATCAGTCGCACAGCCCCTGAGCTGGTCAGCCTGCTGACCCCCTGATCCACAGCCATAATAAAGCATTCTGTTTGACCCCAACAGCCCACCTGGGACCCGAAGGAGGAGTTTGCTTTCCTTCCAGGGGATAAAGTGTAGCACTGAAAACTGGAGCGAACATCCCCTGCCTAGAGGAGGCTCCTGGTGGGTTTCGTGCCCGAGGCTGGCTACAGTGTAACGGGAGAGCTGCGGCGGCGGCAGGGTTGCCAGTCTGGGAACAAGTTGGTTTGTTTCACAAGTTAGGAAGCCGCCGCAGCTGCTGAGCCCAGCGAGGGAGGCCCAGCTGGGGAGTGGATTTCATCACCGCTCTGCTCTCCCCCCACAGCTCCGTCCGCTTCCTGCCCCTTTTCTCTTCCCTTTTTTTGGGGGGGGGGCGTGGGGGCAGATCGGCACTCAGTGCCTGCGATGGCTCGAGATTTCCTTTTTCTAAAGGACGACTCACTTTGCTAGCTAGCCTCCGACCTCTCTTTTAGTCCCTGGAGGGTTTACGATGATTGGCTGGAGGCCCGAGACTGGACTGTATCTATGTTAATCATGTTGAGCGCTAAAAGTAAACATCGCTGGGACTTCCTCGGGGCCGATGGGCACCCCAATCCCTGGAGATCGAGGATGGGCGGGCCTTGTGGAGGGCCTGGGGGACGAGTTCTGGAGTTGCTGCCAAAGCGTCCTGGGCAAGATTCTGTTCTTGATTCCTCCCCAAAATTCAAGAGGGGTCCCTTTCTCCAGCAGCCGGCCACTCCGGAGCTGGTGGAGCTGCTCACGGGAGTGATCCGGGGAGGACACCCCGCGTGGAGCCATGGCCTGGGCGGGGTTGGGGAGTGGGCCCTGGGGCTGAAGGGGAAAGACTCGTCTGTTCTGGGAGGCTGGGGTTAGACCCTCCAGACGAGAGGAAGATTCACTCGGCTTGGGAAAGACAAGGCTGTGAGTACGCTGACCGGACCCGAGGTGGGAGTCCGTGTGAAGCTTCACAGGACGTGGTTCTTCCGTGGGCCTCTCCTCTTTGAGGTTTAGAGAATTCCTTGTGAGTACTTTGTAGGCCAGGTCCAGGAGATTCTGGTCTCCAGCAATGAATAGTAGTAGCAGATTCTGCTCCTCTTCCTCCTCTTTCCCCTCATTTCCCCAGATGGTGGGGTCCTTCCCCTTCACCGGGACTGATCACCCTGGCCAGCCCAAGCAGCAGCAGGAGGAAGGGGGGGTGCCTCTGTGCAATGGGTGTGGGGGGCCCTTTTCCAGGGAAGACGCTCCAGAAATACAGGTTGTATTCTTAGGAGCCAGAAGCCAGGTACTTGGGTTCTGGTCCCAGCTCTATATAGGTAGTAAGAACAGCTTCATTTTCCTCCTTTGTAAGAGAAGGGACCTGTTGAGACTGAAAATATTGCCTAGAGGAAATTTGTGTCAGAATCATTCCCAGGGTCCTCTCTTTTTCTGAAAACCACATTGCTAGGGACCAGGCTCTGCTCTATGGGAAACAGAACTCTTTGGGTTCCAAGATCTCCGGTGTTTCTATTGGCGAATGAAGAGAATGTAGGTTGTCTTCCTCAAGGAAAGGGATTCTTCATTTTTGTTTTAATATTTGTAGCACGTATCACAGTGGAGCCTGGCACATAGGAAGAGCTTAATAAATGCTGATTGACATCTAAACAGACATTTTTTGATCCTATATGCATACTCTGTTGATGTCCATGGATACTGGAAGATTTTACATTAAGCGCAAGGCCTGGTAGTTCCCTCCTTTGCAATAGAATCATAGTATGACTTCTGTAATAGTGGGATTTGGTAGGGGAATGAACAAGAAGGAAACATAAAAAATCAGGTTTACTTTTTGGGAAAGGGAGGAAGGAAAAGGGGTTAAGAGAATTATTACAATTAATCATAAACCCTAATTTCTATAAATCTATCTTAACCTATCTTATCTAAGCTAAAACAATAAGTTTCCCCAATCAGATCTCACAAGTGAAGTCCAATCAAATGGGTCAGGATCTTCAGATGAAAACTGTCCAAAGCAGGTCCAGTGGAGAAGTGGGTCTGCAGTCCTCTGTTCTAGCTGCCAGCAGCCAGTTCAAAAGATTCCTCTCTTCAGCTGGTATCACCCAAAGCCAGAAACCTGTTTTCAAACCTCCAACCCAAGGTCCTTCAGGAGAGGTGCCAAGACTGTTGGGACCTTAGAATCTTTACCCAGATCTTGACCCTTAGGCTCCCATGTGACTCTGTCACATGCTCCTGTCAATCACTAACATTTGCATTACACAGTCTTTTGCAAACGCCCTCTCTCTATTACACTTCTGACCATGTATAGGAGTGCTCTGTCTCCATTTCCCCACTTGTAGAATAAATTATAATGACAGGCTTAATATTTGATAATGATTTTTAAAAGTGCTTTCAGTCATATTCTCCTGTGAAGTGGTGTAGGATAGATGGGGAACTTGAGGCTCATTGAGGGTACCTGCCTGAGGCTGTCCAGCTGGGCCAGCATTCCCTGTGCTTGTAGGGATGCTAGGAGGATACATGAAATTATAGATGGGACAGGACCTGGAGTTCTTGAAAGGATACTCGGGAAATATACCGGAAGGCAGAAACAGCATTAGAGTAGGGGTCCGAGACTTGGATTTATGTCTCAGCCCCACTGCTTGAGGCACGGCAGAAAGGATGTTGCATTTGGTGTCATTGGTCTTGCATGAATCCCTGTGGCAATGTGGACAAGTCCCTCCCGCCCGGGCCTCCATGGGCTCTTTCCTAAAATGATGGCGTTGGATGAATTCTTCTCCAAGATCCCTTTTGGCTGCAGTACTTTATGGGAAGCACTGGTCTCATCCCCAGGCACTAGGGGTCTCTATTTCAAGTCTGGCAATGTGGGCTCAGAGCCGAATTACAGGGCTCTGACTCCTGCCCAGACACATTAGTCAGTGGAGATGCTGGGAGGGCTTCCATGCTTGGCAGGAATGGTTTGAGTTTGACAGAACTGTGTGCATAAATATTGCAACTTTTTTCTCCTTCAAGCATGGGAACCTTTGGATTCAGCAGCAGGGAGGGTGCAGGGGGGCAGAGACTCCTCCAGACGAGACCAGGAAGCCTCTGAGCTCGTGGCTCAGCCTCGTCTGTTAGCCCAGTGCGACTGGCCCATCCGTATTCCGTCAGCCTCCTCTCGTTCCTCTCCACAGGCACTGGCCGGCCTCTTAGCATGGGCTATTGTCGCCTCTGCCATGGCAAGTTTTCCTCGCGGAGTCTACGGCACATCTTCGGCCGGGGGCCAGGCGAGAGCTGTGAGAAGCAGCGACGGATGGAACAGGCCTTCTTCATGGACTTCAAGCGCCTGCTGGGGGTCCCCATTCGCCAGGATCCTGCCCTCCCCCAGTTTGTCTGTAAGAACTGCCATGCCCAGTTCTACAAGTGCCACAGCATTCTCAAGTCCTTCCTGCAGAGGGTCAATACCTCCCCCACAGGCCATCGGAAGCCCCGAGGAAAGTAGGTTGTTTTTTTACCAAGACCTAGTTAAGGTGGGCTGAGAGGTGGTGTGTGGAGGTCACCCCAAGTCACGCAGCCAGTTGCTGATGGCAGCAGGAACAGGGCTCCCCGCTCCCCAGTCAGCAGTTGTAGCCACCCAAGCGCTCCCCTGCAGCTTCCTGGGCTGCGGCCGGCTCAGGAGTGCTGGGGCTGGCTCAGCTTCCACGGCCCACAGGGCGAGAGGCCTGGGCTCCCTGGCCGGTGCCCTCTCGTCTCCCCCCTTGTGATAGCCAACGCGTGCCGCTTCCATTGCAGGGGCAGCACGGAGGAGGGCTCACAGGCTGAGGCAGAGGAAGGGGCCTGTCTGGGTGAGTACGGCCCTGGGGTCTGGGCATCTGGGTGGGGTCTCGGGCCTGCTAGTGGGTGCTCACCGCCTCTGGCTTCTGTCTCTGTCGGCTTCGCACAGTGGACCTGATCACCTCCAGCCCCCAGTGCCTGCACCGACTGGTGGGGTGGGCCCACGGGCACGCAGCGAGCTGCGGGGCCGTGCCGAGCCTCCAGAACATGCTCTCTTCCGAGTACTGCGGCATCATCCAGGCTGTGTGGGGCTGTGACCAGGGCCACGACTACGTCATGGATACAGACTCCAACTGCAGTTCCCTGCTGCTCGATAGCACCCTGGCTGTCAAATGGGAATGGGACAGGGAGACGGCCCATCGGCTCTCCAACAACAGTGGAACCAAGCCTCCTGCAGCTGTTCTGCAGAGTCCTAGGAGTAAAGGGACCACGGTGCCAGCTGGCGCAGAAAGCCAGTCGCTGCCCAACACGAATGAAGCTCAGCCCCCTTTGGATGACAACCCGGTGGGGCCTGAGCCCGATTCACCGCCAGAGCCCAGCCAGCCCCTGAGTGGGGTCCAAGGTAAGACGTCTCCTGCCCGCTGCCCCCTCTCAGGCCGGCGACTCTAGGCTGCTCAGGACAGGGCCGGTTAGTGGTGCTCCTTTGATTCTGGTCCTTCCTGTGGCCGGTATATATGTCCTCTTTCTGCTGCTGCCAGCTGTCCTGAGTGATAGCTCCATGGGTGGCCAGGCTGAAATTGTGGATGAAGAGGTCTGTGGATCTCTCCGTCCCCTGCCGGGGAACTGGGCAGTGGCTGTCCGACCCTTTGTGTTCCCACTGAAGCTGCTGTTCTTTCCTGGGGACAAAGCAGGGCATCTTTGTCCTGCCTGGTCTCCTTTGGTCAGTTGATTAGGCCTTCCTTTCACCCTACGCTTTAGACAGAAAGCACAGACCTGTTGTAGAACAAGTCGATTGTGGGGAAAGAGAAGAATTAGCTCCTTGTCCACGGGATGTACAGAGAGAACGCAGTGGTGGTGAGCGGATCATCGTGCCTGGGGGCAGCGCGTTGGCCCCCGCCGCTCCATTGCCACCCCATTGGGATGGATCATTCGTGGCTTTTCCCCTTCTAGCCGACCAGAAGAAATGAAAGCCTAGGTCAGTTATGCAGGGGGCTAGACCTAATGGTGTCTTTTTAGCTAGTAGTAGAGCTTGGACCTTCTGCCCAGAGGACAAGATGCCATGTGTAAGGGGAAGCTCTGTCTGGCAGAAGGCTCCTAGGGCGGAGGATGGAGGCAGGCTTTGAGTTATAGAAAAGTCTAGGCCCTGTGTGAACTGGGGCTAGACAGTCCTCAGCAGGGCCAGAAATAGCTATTGTAGTCAAGTAGTTCTTTCGCACACAAAGGTGACTGCTGGTTTCATACACTGGCCTTCCTCTTAAGTGACATTAAAAAAAATGTGTTGACCCAAGTCCTGCTGCACAATTTCCCAGAGCTGGATCTGACAGTCCCACTTTATATTGGTAACACAAGCCTTTTTCTTTATTTCTCAGGGCAATTGAGTGTGAAGCAGGTTTCATCTTCAGCCTTGGATGATCGGGTAAAAGACGAGTTCAGTGACCTTTCTGAGGGGTGAGAGAAGAGTGGGTTTAAATAGCTTACAATTTCTTCTTCCCAAACCAAACTTGGTCATCGTAGACTTTTAATGCCCAGAGCTATGCTCAGGAACCTCTCTGCCGCCTTCCTGGATCCTGGATGACATCTGGAAACGGGCTGGTAGAACTCATCAGGGCCAGCTCTTTTCCTTTGACTTACTCAGTCATAAACTTTGTCCAGGTTTTACATTCTTTCTCCACACCAGGGTTTTTATGGTGGGTCTGGGCTATAGTTATAGCCCAGATTTGAGCTAATCTTTCTAATTTAGGGTCTCCTGGAGATGGGTACTGGCCCTAAGTTCCAATGGTATTGAAAGAAAAATTCCCTGTTTTCAATTGACTAATTTTTTTTTTTTTGGCTTGGGCAGGATTGAAGAGTTGTTAAAACAGCTCTGTTTTCTGGTATTTGTTTACCATTAGTTATCATCTCAAGTATTCCCCTTCAGACACCAGTTTTGACTCACTCCCAAATGTTGTAACGTATGAACTAGAAAGGAGCTTTGCACCTTGGGAGGGTGGGTGGGAATATTATTTTGACCTATAAGCGGTAGAAGGGAACAGAAATAAAAACTGCTGTAGGTAAATAGTATTGTAGCCAGGTGTTAAGTCAAAGGCCTCTTGAGCTGAGTGTAACTGGGGGCAGTGGGGTAGATGCTGTAGGAGACACATTTCCATTGTGCTGTCTTCTAGTGGATCTTCCTTCAAGAACCTAGTCTGAACAGTTTGCTGGTGAATAGACTTACTAGGTCCAAATAATTTGGAGGGGAAGCCTGAGGTTTAGTTTCGTCATATGAATAATTTCAGTATTGCTTTAACGTGTTGAAATAACAAAGCCTCACCCAGATGGGAGGGACAGTGGTTATCTAGAAGCCCATGGAAAGGAGAAAAAGGCAAGCTCCTGGGCCACCTGCCCTAGTCTCGTGATCCTGAAATGTCCTGTTCTGTAAAATCATCTCGATAAGGGACCTAGCTTAATGAGTTTGTCCACTCCATTTGATAGAGAATGTATTTGGTGATTTTTGTATTCTTAACTTTTAAGATATTGATGCAAAGAGATGAGAGGAGGCAAATGTTAAAAGATAGGGATGTGCGTGTGCTAGGGCCTACAGTTAAGAACTGTGAATACTGCTAAAGCCTTACATTGCTCAGGCACTGCTTTGCTAAAAGGTCCTTCTTCTTTCTCAGAGACTTCTTGAGTGATGATGAAAATGACAAGAGGAAAAATACTCAGTCATCCGATGAATCCTTTGAGCCTTATCCAGAAAAGAAGTAAGGGCCTTACATTCTTGTCAATAAGTAAATTTGGGGGTAGTGAATGGTATCAAGTGGGAAAATTTAGGGCTTGGTATTCCCATTTGAATATGGTGAAGGAAGTGACAGAAAAATATTTTTGGCATGTCTTCTTCTCCCAGAAAGTGCCTATGCCCTTTCCTTGGTATGACCCCTTAAAGCCTCTTGAAATGGTTTGCCGAGAATGAGCCAGGGGTTCTGTTTGGGCAGTGGGGGTCTGTGAAGAAAGTCCCCAAAGTTTCTTTTATGCCACAGATAAATGAAAGAAAAATCATTTACTACATGATTGTGTGCCAAATGCAAGGGATACAAATAGGAAAATACAGTCCCTACCCTTAAGGAGCTTATATTTCTGATGAGGGAAGGCAACAAATATAAAGGAGTGGTGGCTGGGACTTGGAAGGTGAGCAGTCAAAGGACAATTAATTAATTGCCTGATCTTTCCAGGAATGATCGTCTAGATTATTGTTCCCAAAGCTAGAGATGGAAAGGGGGCAAAGGAGAATGAAATGGTCTCTAAGTGCCAATATGGCATCAAGATGTACAGAGAGCAGCCATGTAGTGAGTCAAGAACTCTCACAAGGAATGAGTCAATTAATGCCCCTACCACGTCTAAGCTGTGGATACTGAGATTCATTTAGCAATAACATACTGTATTTTACCTTTAGTTAAAAAATCGGTGTCATTTTATTTTAATTCAGGGTCTCTGGCAAAGTAAGTGATAGCAAAGAAGTCAAGAAGTCAGATGAACCCAAAATTAGAAAGAAACCAGGACCCAAACCTGGTTGGAAAAAGAAGATAAAATGTGAAAGGTGAGTGGGGAGAGGGAACCCTGATGCAGTTGTCACCAATTTCAGGGAAGGATTCTGACTCATGTGGTCCTTTCAATTACAGGGAAGAGCTGCCTACCATTTATAAGTGTCCTTACCAGGGCTGCACAGCTGTGTACAGAGGGGCAGATGGGATGAAGGTAAGGCTGGAGTTTGATACTAAGCAGTTTCACAGGAGGCAGAGGCAGTCAGTAGGGTCTGTTCTCACAGTGAACTCGGTGTTAATGGAAGAGATGAGGAGAGTGTTGGGATATCTGTCATTATCCAAATTATATCTGGATGGATATGAACAGAGGTGCTGAACAAACTTATAGGAAACCCTAAATTAAAAGCAAGGGAGATGGTATGATAAACTGGAATACAACAAGGCAGTCTTTAATTTCTCTGAATTCGGAGAAACCCTCCTATTCCTCAGTAGTATCTTATTCCATCCCGAACCTTGGCCATTGTCCAATCAATGAGCACCTCCTTGTTTCCAGTTATTTGCTATCATAAAAGAGATGTGGTGAATATTTAGTCTAAAGGAGAGCTTTTCTGTGTCACTTGCCCAAATAATCACAAGTGACTGAAAAAGCATTTAGCAAGCTCTCATTATATTATGTAGAGAGCTCTGGGCTAAGTGCTGGGGATAGAAATAGAAAAAGAAAAGTTCTTGCTCCCCAGAATCTCACATTTCCAATAGATGAGACAGCTTACACAGGCAGTTTCTGGTGCAGGTTGGATGGAAAAGGCTCCATGGTCCTTTGATACAGTGGCAAGGCTGAAGGTAATAATGCCTGACTTTATGTAAGAATCGAATCATTTTGTGATCCTGAAGCCACTGACAGGGCCAAGGGCTTTGGGAGAACTGTCTCCTCTAGGTCTCCAGGTAGCTGTGCCTATTGCACCTGCAGGAGTCACTGTCATACTGCATCTCCTTCATCCTTGGGATAATGGCTGTGAGGGTTGGGTCAGAAGTAGGACAAGTGGTTGGAGGGAGGCAGCTGGTGTGTTAATAGGGTCAAGGGAGGTGGACCTGAGCTAGAAACACAGCTATTCCCCAGGTTCTTAGGTTTAGGGTCCCAAGTTTGAGGGGAGGTGCTAGGATAATGATATCAAGAGGTGGCATGGTGTACTTGATAGAGGGCCAATCCTGGGGTCAGGAAGACTTGGGTTCTAGTCTTACTTCTGGTATACCCTGGCTTTCTGTGACAAGTTGCTTAATCTTTCAGGGCCTCTAATACTATTAATTGCAAAAGTGGGATTTTCCTCATCAATGATATCAGGTTAGGACCAAGAAAAAAAATGTTATAACAATTTTACAAAACATTATTAAGTGCGTTCTGTACACAAGGGAACGAAGAGCAAAGGGAGCGAGGTATAATTTTTCTTTTCTTTAACAAAGATACTTAAAAGTAGAGTGGTAGTCAATTTGTGATCGTCATAAATTTTTATCTTGGGAGATACAAAGAATGAAAGTCTTCCTTGTACAGGAACCTGTCTTCTTCTAGGGCATACAACCTGAATATAAATATAAATTATGGAGTGATACAAAACTGTTTGAGGGGAGAGAGAGACCATTAATAACTAGGGAGTGGCACCTGAGCCCTTTTTGAAAGGAATTAGGGATTCTGAGAAGTGAAGGTGAAGGTGGATATGCATTCTAGATGTGGGGGACCCTCTGTGGGAAGATGGGAGAGAAGGGCTAGCAGGTCAGGCTTATTGGAATGGAGAATATGTGAAGGAGACTAGTATGAAACCAGACTGGAAAGGAGGTGAGAGGGAACCATACTTGGAGAGCTGGAACTATCAGGCTAAGGATTTTTCATTTGATCCTAGTTGTATTAGGAGCTAGAAGGTTTTTAAAGAAGAAAGTGACAAGATCTGTTTTAGGAATGTCAGCTTGGTAGCTGTACAGATAGATTGGAGAGAGAAGCAGGCCATACACCGAGAAGCTTTTGTAATAGTTCATAAGTTTATTTTAGGTGGTAGATAAGATGTAGTAGAACATGGGAGATGCTGAAGCCCAGTATCTCCAGAGAGAAATCTTTTATCTACTTTTCTAGGAGAACAAGCTCAGAAAGGGGACCCTTTCAGATGTCACAAATACTCAAATTCAACATTTAGGCTCAAATATTGTATCTTATTATATAATTAAAATAAAAACTCTGCTTCCTTGGTGAAAAGATCTGCTCTTCATTAAATATACTTTTTCAGGCTTTCAAGACACTTATTAAATGACACCCACAAAGCTAGGCTTTTCCAATGTTTTAGAATAAAGCTGGAATAGCAATCACTTTGCTTCCTTTTTAGATACTGGTGTCAGAAATGATAGGATAGATACAACTAACAACTTCCAGGATTTTTTGGTCAGAAATTCATCTGAGGTTATGTTTCTTGGTTGATTCCTTGGCCATTTGAGATATGTCTCCCATTAAGTCTCTATTCTTCCATAATCCTATGCCCATGTTTGGGTCATTAAAAAGAGAGGGATGTTTTCATTTCTCATTCCATTAAGACTTTGGAATATTGGAGATTACTCTGAGTCACAATTTCAGAAGGGGTTTACTTTCAATAAATAGGGGTGCATGTCATACACACACTCACACACACACACTCTCTCTCATTTGTTCTTTCACCACTTCTGTGAAAGAGATATTATTATCTCTATTTTATAAATGAAGAAATAGGCACAGAGGGTAATGACTTGCCTCTAGTCACAAAAACACTAAGTGTGGAAGCCAAAATTTGATTTTATGCCCTCCTGATTCTATGTCCAATGCTGCCTTCCCTCAAAGGGTATAAACAATTTAGTCACTTTCAAAGAAAGTCTTTGTTGTTCCTGACTTTCCAAGAAGAGAATAATAAAATTGTGGTCCAAGTGCAAGGTCCAAAATTTGTTCAGTATCCCATTGCTCATACTGTCTGAAATGACGTATTAAATTGTCTCTTCTTTTGAGGACTCTTGAGCAAGGCTTATTAATATGGCCTAGGAACCCCTTTTTCTCATTAGCCAAAAGTGTCCTGAGGTTCTTTTGTAGAGCTTAAGATGGTTGAAGTCCCTATGAGGGAAGAAAGCTAATTCAAAGGTATCCATCTATCTCTTTCTCCCTTTCATAGAAACATATAAAGGAGCATCATGAGGAAGTACGAGAGAGGCCTTGCCCCCACCCTGGCTGCAATAAAGTGTTCATGATTGACCGCTATCTACAACGCCACGTCAAGCTCATTCACACAGGTAGGCTGGCCTCCGCTCTAGGTCCTCATATGGCCTACTGGTTTGTCTCTTTTTATACAACTGGGGCTAAGGACAGGTCTCCTAAATAGAATCTGGACATGTTTATGGGTTCATAAGATTAATTTACTTCCCTATCATGGACTTGGTTTTTTATGAATCAAAATTTATAGGGCTCATGATTAAGATGAACCCTCTACCTACACTGTTTATTCTTGCTAAAGAAAAGTTTTTCCTTTGTTCATTTGTATATACTGCAGTGTGTTCCCCAGGCTAACAGAATCATGGACTTGGAGAGGACCATAGAGGCCATTTAAGTTAGCTCAGGATCTTAACAATTATGAGACATAAAGAGGAGGGGGGAATTTTTTTTGGGGGGGGGAAGTACTCATCACTTCAGAAAATAACAATTATCTTAATATGAAAAAAAAACTTTTCTAGCCTAATTCATATGGTCCCCCACTATTTTGTCAATGTGGATATTCCCTCCATTTATGCAAAGCATAACTGTATGATCTAGTAGCCTATCTCTGTTAACTGTTTGACTCAGTTTCCTCATCTATAAAACAAGGACAACAATAGCGCCTCCCTCTCAGAGTTGGGTTATTGTGAGCATAAAATGAGAACCCTGAAGCAGAATACACATGCTCTTGCTGTTAATACTGTCACCTTGGAGAGTTGCTCCACCACCCAGATGAGAAGCCTCTCTGAATAAAGCCAGGAGAGTTCTCAGGTGACAGACACAGATGTCAACAGACAGGCTCCTGGTCAGTTTTCCTTTACTTTAACTAAACAACTATAATAAAGGATGATTAGAGAAGGAATGTTTACTTAAAGAGAAGTCATTTTAAAACAATTCTTCAAACAAGTGTGATTAGCAGATAATTTTATTAACACACACACCCCACCCCCAAAAAGGAGCTGGCAATCTTTATTTGGCAACATTTCCTTTCACTTAAACTTGGCTTTTTTTTTTGATCACTTCTTTATAAACAGTGTTAAGTTTACCCTGGAAAACCCCACTCTAATCATGTAGCTATTACCTATTGCTTTTGAAGCAGACATTAACACTTCTTTTTCCTCTTCAACTAGTCATCTTACTTGGAAGTAGAAATTAGGATAAAAACAGACACTGAAACAGTTTGCCTTCTCTCTCTGGTTATATTTAGAAACTGTGAAAGGGAAATTGCATTTGAATCTCACTTTTTTTGGGCATTGCAGAGGTACGGAATTATATCTGTGATGAATGTGGGCAGACATTCAAACAGCGGAAGCATCTTTCAGTTCACCAGATGCGTCACTCAGGAGCAAAGCCCCTCCAGTAAGTGTGGTTTGGGCAGTCCTAATGACTTAGTTTTAGGATGCTGCAGTTTTTAGTTAAGGGGAGAAAGGGATGGGTCTCATCTTATTTCCCCTTCCTGCAGTGAGACCACAGGGGAAACGTGTGATGATTTGAAAAATGCATTTACTCATATCATCTCTTCAGACATGCAGCTGCTAATTTAACAGTAGTTTTGTTTTCTTTAAAAAAAAAAAAGAGCTTTTAGCTAAGGTTAAATCTGTGTTCATGTTCCTTGAAAGAGCTAGCGAGTCTGGATAATTTTTAAGTGGCAGTTCAGACCCCTCATCAGATCCATCCTTCACTCTCTCCCTGTCTCTCAGATGTGAAATCTGTGGGTTCCAGTGCAGGCAGCGAGCATCTCTGAAGTACCACATGACCAAACATAAAGCGGAGACTGAGCTGGAATTTGCCTGTGACCAGTGTGGCCGGCGGTTTGAGAAGGCTCACAACCTAAATGTCCACATGTCCATGGTGCATCCACTAACCCAGAACCAGGACAAAGCCAAACCACTGCAGAATGAGCAGCCAACTGGTCTAATGAACCCCTCAGGGACGATGGAAAGTCAGGCTGTCAAACCTGAACTGGTTGCACAACAGGAACCCACCTGAAAGCCTGGAAAGGTTCAGTGTGGATAAGAGTCATTCATCCTTGTACAAATCAAATGATCAAATAGAATTTTTAACAATTTTAATAGTTTCTCCAATTCAACTGGACTCAAAGGCAATAGTTTCAGCTTGCTCCAACACAAAGATAACCATGCTTTAATTTTTTTGCCTGTGCATATGTCCCATGGGGCAATGTTTAAATGGAATGGAATCACTCTAAGGGTATGGGTAGATGTGTATAACATCTGCTTCCCCCTGTGGATTGGTAGAAGTAGGGTATCCTCACATTCTCAGTCACAGAACAGCCCCTCAAGTCAGTACTGTAGCTCTTTGGCAGGACAAGAGGTTCATTTCTTCTGGAAAAGCGAGTGATTTGGAATCATGCTCAGATCTTAAATAATTGATTACCCCTGCCCCAAAGCAATTGAAGACATTTGTAATCCACTTTTTAGTGTAACAAGAGCTCCGTGGTTATGCTTGTAATAAATTATTTACAAAGTATCCTGGGCTGGTGAACAGTGGTATTCCACTGCCTCTCTCCAGTGAGAAAGTGGTCTTTCTGTTTCTCAGCTTAAAACTGCTCAGGAACTCTAGCCAAACTGTGTACCAACAAAAGTCATCCTTAGGACAGGGCACGCACAGCACAAACCATTCAGAAGAGAAGAGGTTCACGGTACAAGTCGGCATCTTCAAGGGACTGCTGGTTACTCAGAAGGGCAGCTTTCATCTCTGCATCAAACTCTTCACAGGTAGCCAAGAGCTGTGACGAAACACACATACTTCCCTGGCTGCAGCTGCTGCTAGCCCATCCTAAAGCACCTTTTCAGCTAAACCCAAGGGCACAGGCTTCCTGATGAAAGCAGACTTTAAACATTTGTTTTATCTATCAAAGCCAAACAACAGAACCCAAGCCTATCAACAGCTTGGTCTCCAGTCTAATGGCGTCTGCAGATTATTGCTAACCTTGGATACGTATCAAGGGATAAAAACAGTACAGTTTAGGGCAAAGATGCTCAAGGCATCTTACTTTCTTGCTTGGCAACTAACCCCCCATAGGATCAAATTCAACAGAGAATGCTAACTGCTTCAACTAATGTTCTACTGGAGGTGGAGCCTGAGAATGGGGCTAATTCTCACTCTATACTACGACTTGAACCTCAATAGCTTTATGTTTAAATAACAACTTGGATAAAAACCACAAGTGAAAATCTTGACATTACCTCCATTATGCCCGAAAAGCTTCTCTTTGGACACCGTGGTATCCAACGCAGCAGAAATAGCCGAGCTTTTGTTATCAGCTCTAAAGGATCCACCTACAGACATGTCAGAAGTGAAGTGTATAAACTTGCTTTAGGCTTTATTTAAAAAATTGAATCAAACTGTATTTTGTGTATACATGTTAATTTAGTCTCAGGTCCCTTATTTTAAAACTAGCTGAAAGTGTGACCCTGGGCAAATCAATTGCCTGGCTCTTGCCCCCTTCCCTTCTCTTAGAATTGACACTGTAACAGAAGGTAAGGGTTTAAAAAAATTAGCTGAGAGTTAACCTTCCTTTCAACTAATCTGTCATTGCTAAATCACACTCCTTTGACAAGAGGGATTTAGCTAGTTCATACAAACTAATTTTAACATTTTGTACATTTGATCTGATAGCAGATGTTTTGAAAGTGTCCTGGATGGATACAGGAAAGGCATCATGGGAGGGAGACTGAATCGTGATCTGCACCCATCACTTACCTGTTTGCAGTGCTCTTGGCTGAAGCCAGCTTTGGCTGAAATTGCACTGGTTTCTCCTGCTACAAAAAGCTGGACTAACTTCAGGTACATGTCAACAGCAACATACAGAAAGGCTTGCTCTCTGTTAAAAAGATCTTCATCAAAGTAGGCAACAAGGCTAAAGGGGAAAAAGCACAAGGTAGGATGGGAGATAATGGAGTAAATGATAGGCCACCACAGGAGAAGGTAAAGTCCAGGGATGAAGTCATTTGTCTTATTAAGAACAAAGTGACAGGTAAATGCTTTTCTAGCTCTTGTGTGAAATTCTCTGCCTAAGTCAAAGTGTGTAAGCAAGTCATAACTGGTGCAGCTCCTTACAAGTAAGAGTTTGAATTTTGTTCTCTTTCCATAGCACATGGCAGCAAGGCAGTTTTACACTTTAAAGGTGGGATGGTCCTCAGCACCTAAACCCTCCCCCATTCAGGCTCCAAGCTGGACTGTTACCTGTAGAAGGTGAAAGGCAACATCCTGATGTACTGGTCTGGGGCCAAATGTAAAAGAACTTGATACCTTCCATTTGATACATTTTCTGTAATGCCAAGAGAGAAAAGGCTCAGCTTAAGTCTAAGGGCTGAAATACTCTTGCTAACAGCATAATAATGGGAAATGCATTTTTTCCCTGGAGGATGGGTTACTTTTAGGGAGTTTGTCAAGCATCAGGAGGTAAAGGCTCTTTAAAGCTGAAGAGTAGGGGTTAATTCCTCACCACTTGATAACTAACTCTAAGATCATGAGCAAGTTAATGCAGGATGAGATAGTGACTTCTAGAAGGAAATCTTGTTATGGGTGGTATGAAAGCTGTTAGAAGAGGTTTATAAGATAGGGGGATTTGGTGGTCTAAGATCCCATCACTAGTTGGGTCTTCGTGTTAAGTCATGCTATATATTCTCTTTTTCACTCACCCTTCTTTGTCAATTGAAAGAGAACCAACCAGGATATTTTTCTTTTCTCCAAGCATCCAAGGACCTCTGCACAAATATTTAAAGGTTTCAGGGAACTCATTCCATCCTGTTTTGATTTTTGACAAAAAGTAAACACTGTAAATCTCACACTACAGGGGAAAGGTTGTAATTGTGAGTTTTGGTCCCCTAATCTATCCCCACTTCTCTCTGACTTTAGCAGTCACTTCTTCATTTTCCTCATTTGTAATATAAGATGAATTTTAGGTATCATGAAAGAATGCCTTTTGTGTATACTGGGGAATTGAGAACGTTAATAGGAGCGTAGATTTAGAGTAGAAAGGGCCCTTTAGAGGCTTTCAAGTCCAACCATCCCATTTTACAGAGGAAGAAACTAAGAACTAGAAATATTAGGTTATTTGCCCTAGGTCACACTGATTAAAAAACAGTGATGAGACTTGGACCTGGGTTGTCTGATTCCAAATCCTTTGAGTGCTATTTCTATTGTGCCCTGATGCCTCACTGAGGAGGATATAAAAGATTAAAAATTCCCAGAAGGCAGGTGCTAGGCCATTGTAAAATATAATAGTGTTCTCCTCTTAAATATTGAGATTTCTCATTTGGATGCAATATATCTATAGAGTTGCCATGGCAGGCAAGTCAAAGACAATTGAAACCACTTGGAAGAATTCTGAATTTCCCCCCTCCCCCATTTCTACTTGATTCCTAAGGCTTAGATCCCATACAGGAGGACTATGTAGACAGATCGTCTTTGGGTAAGGGAACAAAGACCTAAAAAATATGCCCTGTCATACACAGGTCAGAGAATGGAAGGCACAGTCTTCCCTTTAACTCAAATCCTGTCATTACATCAAGAAATAAGGTCTAAGCCATCCTTAAAGACTATTCCAGGGAACCTTTTCAAGTGAAGTAAAAGATCTTAGTTTTCCCAACTCCTGAAGATGGTCATCCTTTGTCCTATGAGGAGTAGGACTTCTATGCTGACTCACACTGGAATAAGGCTGCCTGCTAGAACTAGAACTACATATTCAGAACAAGTTGAGGCTGAGAAGAGTTAACTTACATTTGGTGCCAGATATGATGAGAGAAGGCTCATAAGGGAAAAGAAGAAAAGAGGGAGCAACAGCTGTAAACAAAAACATTTACATACACTGCATTAAAAACTCACATGTCACTGACAACACGAACTCTTTCTACACAAATACTGTGCAAACTCCACTTTAGGGGACTGTCCCAGGATGGAAACTGTACACAAAACCTACTTTCAATCAAACAAGACGATGATTCTCCATCAAGAGCAAGTTTCTTACAGGTTAGGTCTTAATCATTTGCTGTCTGTTTCTGAATAGAACTGCTATTTTCTACATAAAAAGATTTCTTTCTGTGAAGCACACAGAGCCTGACATTCAAAAGTAAATCACAATGCTACAGATGAGCTTTCTAGATGGGATGCTGTTGACACCTGTCTCCTATAAACTATATGGAAGGGAAAGGAAGGTAGTTCTGTAGAGAAATCAATATTGGTACCTGTGGAAGCAAAAGTTTTTAGAAGACTTGCTAAAAGGAGGGCAGGAATTCTATAAGCATTTGGAGAGCCATGGCCTATCTTCTCCCCAACTTCCAACAGAAGTGGAAGAAAGAAGTAGTGCAATGCCCGACACTGCCTTCTAGAATGGCTTACTATAGTACCTCAGGTACTATACTAATATTTGGAAAGGCTTCCTAAGTTTTCCGTAATCTCCTCTTCTGTCTTTTGTCATCTATTATGCAGCTAAATGGAACTGAGAATGGCTCTTATAAATTTTGGTCTTTGTTTCTCCTGAGCTCCTCATTTTATATCATGCTTATTCTTCCACCATCATTCTAGGCCTCATCTTAACTTTTTTCATTGACTGACTTAACTGAGAAATTCAGTCCGTGGATGAAACAATGGAAGTAATAGTACTAGATCAATATAAAGCACTATTAAGAAACATCTAAGTTAACCTGTGTGACTTAGAAGGGAAATGATGTGAGACCTCGGTACTCCCTGACTAAAGCATGATGAAGCAATCATTAGAGCCTTGGGCTGTTGAAGGCTTTCTGTTTAGAAGTGGATAGCTAAAGGGAAGGGAGAGACAAAAAGAATTTCCTTTCTTACCTCCTCTCTTTCACATTCCAAATTCTTCAGAGTTGTTTTCATGATTTCTTGGGCTGCTTGTTGATGAATGATGAAATACAGAGAAGCAGCAGAAATCCAGGGAGTGCAAAAGTTGGAGGAAAGCACTGCTTCAGAGGATACAAAACTAAGGAAGATTACAAAGAAACTTATTATGGAAGCCTTAAGAATCATGAGCCCTACAATCTTCTCACCCACTTGATTGTGTAGGCTTACATTCTGAGTTCAAGTAAAGAAAGGCTTTCATGAACCTTTGAGAGGTCTAACATAGCCTTTTTTCCTCCTTTAAGAATAAAGGTTTCTTCTTTTTCAAAAATCTATCATACAGGAACTAAAACTTTCTATAGTTGGACAAGAGCAAGGCTAGATCTTCCCACTGCTAATGTATGAAATGATGTGTCAGCTTCATTCCTTTGAGGCTGTGTGGCCCCTTTTACAAATCATAATAGATCACAGAATTTAGGGATCACCCAATCAATCTTCTCATTCTAGAGGAGATGATCTGAGGCTTGGAGAGGTCCATGGATTAAGCCTGCCTCTCTCTGGTTTGACCCCAAGGCCACACGCCTGTGGTTTAGTCACAAATAGTAGAAATTCTCCATTGAGTTTGAAGGCTCTAGGGAGATAGTAATCTTTACATGCTACTGTTATTGAATTATCTGAAAAAAGGAGGGGCAGCCTGAGGACAGGTGAGCCTGGGAGAAGAGAAGATCCAGGAGCCATCCTGTCTGTTGATCAGTCATAGAACTGGTGATCTAATAATACCTGCTCTGCCACCAAGCTAGATGACATGGGGACACAGAATCTGGGGGCTCCTAGTGCTTATGATATGGGGTCCAGAGACCTGGACTCAGGAGTCCTTGCTTCACCACCTGGGACAAATCCCTTCACATCTGTGCCACAGCTGAGGCTGCCTCCTTTCTAAAATGTCTCACAGGGTTGTTGTGAGAATTGAAATACTACATAAAAACACTTTATAACAATTATAACAGTATTTTTTCAGCTAGCAAATTAATTGGGGATAGATTAGATTATTTCATATGGTCGTATCTGATTCACAATTTCACCTGGGGCCTGTCCTGATTCCTGATCATGAAGGAGCCCACTTCTTTGTCTAACTGTAATCTACTCTGCACTACCCCACCCCCACCCCTGCAATCTCTAGCAAGTGGCATAGGTTGTACCTACAGAAATTCAAAAGATCCACAGCACTAAGGGACACAAAAGGAATGATGATCTTCAAAAAGACCAACAGATTCCCTAATATGCATAGACTGACAAAGCTCTACAGTCTCTTCTCAGTGAGATGGTAAGAGTTTGCTTACACTGCAGTTCTGATCACATTATATTCTGTCTCTGTCTATCTAGCTTTGCTATGCCAACTTCAACCAGGGAGATTTCAATCAGTACTTTACGCACTGTGTCCTTACAATGCTCTCTGTTTCTGAGCAGAACTGCTATTTTTTATGCAAAAATACTTAGCTCTTTGAACCACATATAAAGCTTGACATTTAAAAGTAAACCACAAGCTGCAGACGAGCTTTCTAGATGGGATGCTGTGATACTTGTCCTCTATGAACTATATGGAAGGGAATGGAAGGTAGTTCTATAAAGAAATCAATATTGGTGCCTGTGGAGGTAAAGGTTTTGGGGAGACTTTCCAGTGGCCTTTTTAACCTCCAGGGTCTCCAGCCTTTCTGAGGTTACTAGTTATGCCTATGAACTGCCTTGACTGGTCAACAGCAGTGATTTAAAAGGTGCTCCTATGGGGTTAAGATATAGGAAAATGCCTTGATTTTTTTCATACTCTAAAACTCGGGGTATCATCAAGTGAACCTAATTGGGTCTAGAAGTCCAGGTAGATTAGAAAAAAAGAAAGAGTTGGGAGAAGCACAAGCCCAGCACATTGTGGAAGATCTCACAAAGAGCCAGTGAATTATAAAGCAGACATTGATCTATTCTGTCACTGCTGAAAAACCGTCAAAGCTGGTTTTCACTTTGCCACAAGTCTTATTTTTTTCCCCTCGATGACTGCATATGATGCTCACTTGGCCCATCAGCTAATGGTCTACTTCCCTAAGAGTCCCTTCCTCCTGCCCTTCTTTTTCCAGCTGTTCCTACTTACGTCCTGGCAAACTCCCGGCATGTGGCTATGTTTGTTAATTCCTGGGGCAATGCAGTCTGGAAGTGTCTTTTCCACTGGCACTGAACCACAGGCTCCAGTCTCGACCACCATAACTAGAAGGTAAAAAAAGCATATCCCAGTGAGCTGGACTAGGTTAGGCTACATCAGGGCAAAAAAGCCAGAGAGACTATTAAACAGGAAAGGGCTGGCTCTTCAGTCCTCTTCCTTACAGCACAAATGGAGGGAGTCTGCCTGCGAGGGCAACAGTATAATCATTTATTGAGAGCCTATAATACCCAGAGTGCTGTGCTAGACTTTAAGAGTACAACTAGATAAAAGATAAGTCTTTGTAGGACAAAAAATACAATACATGCCAAATGCATGATGTAGACAAGCACTCCTACAGTTCAGAGGAGGAAAGGCCTGATGAAATATGATACAAGTAGAAACGGCTTCCCTGAGGGGAAGACTTAAGCGAGGCATTGAAAAAGGGATAAGAAGTTGATAAGCAGAAAGGTAAGGTGGGGTAATGCTTAATAAAGGAACTGAACAAAGGTGTGCCAATGACATGCTAAGAGGGAAGGGACAGAAAATGATAGATGAGTGTCTGGGGAAGTCTGTTTAGAGAAGTAGTGAAGGAAAAGTTACAGGAGGCAGGCTACAGGCAGAGCTGAGAGCCTTAAATGCCAAGCCAAGGAATCTGTACTTCTGTGAAGACACCCAGAAACCAAGCCAAGTTTCTGAGCAGGTGTCATATATAAGGGAAAGATGGCCTGGAGAAGGAGGAGGCTGGAGGAAGGAGGACAGCCTTCCCGTCGATCTCTTCCATCTCCAGGATCGATAACCTTTCCCAGACTGCTTGTTTTAGTTACAGGCCCATGTGGCTCTCTTGATGTGCCACCCACTGTACCTTCAGAGACAAAGGGGTAGCCAGGAGGCACCACAGTGTGCAAAGCCCCAGGTCTGGAGGAAGGGAAACTTGATTTTTTTGGGCTTATGAGGCATGCCTGCCCCAGATTTCCTCATTTGTAAAATAGAGATAACTACACCCATCAAGTGCTTAGCATGTAGTAAATGTCATACAAATGTGAGCCATCGTTGTTATTATTATTGAGAGTAATAGCTATGAGAATGTAAAGAAATAATTTGAGAAGTATAATAGGTGCAGCATGGTATAGAAGGAAGAGTAAAGAATCTGGAGCCAGAGGACCTGGGTTCAAATCCTCTGCTCTATTTGCTGGCACATATGACCACAAGCGAGTCATGTCATCCAGTCCCTTCCACCTCTACAGTCAATTGTCCTTGAAAAACTGATAAGACTGGATGTGAGAGTCGAAGAAAGGAGAAACCAAGGATAAAGTAGACTGATTCTCTTTTCTGACATTGTTAATAGTTTTTAATGAAAACATGGCTTTTGTGGTTAGTTTTGAGAGGGTGGATGTATATTTTGGGGGCAATGTAGACATGGCTGGGTGCTTAGTATATCCGCTCATGGTACTCAATCAAGACAGAGGAAACTAAAAGGGGGGATTGAGGAAAGGGAGAGGGGCTTAGCTGTGATGTGCTTTTGAAAGCTAGGCAGAGACCACTGGAAGTTTCCTCAATTATGTGGCAGATGGAGTAAATAGTCTGATATTTCTTGCCAACTTTTGTGCTAGGAGGAAAGGCCCCCTTGAGCAAGATCAAAATAGTCCTGGGGAAATGGGAAACTGGGAACACCCCGATACAGGTGCAGGTCTGAAGAGGCCCTGCTAATGCAATAGCCTTTAACTCATCCACAGGAGCTCCCTATTCAGGCTTTAAAAAAATAGGAGATATACTTTTGGTTTAGGCAAGTATGTGTGTGTGCACATGTACAAGGGGGCTAATGAATTTTCCTTTCTTTTCAAGCTAGAAAATTTGCTCAAAAGATATTCTCTTACCACCGCAGAGGACAGGATTATTGGACATTGGGTTTGACAAGCAGTCAGAATCAAGTTAACCTCCTTGGATGGCTCTCTGCAATTTAGACAGGCACTCAGGAGACCCTGAAAAGGAGATATTACTTTTACATATTGCTAATTGTTTTATAGTTCTTTATTAGCTACCAAGAATAAAGAGCTTGCCTTGACCTAAAGGAGCAGAGTTTTTCTTCCCTAAAGAATCTAGTGTACACCTGAAAAGCAGCTTCCTCGTGTGTTGACTTTAGACCATTTCATACTTCTTCCTTTTCATATACACAAGATGGTAAGCTACATCCTGATACTACCTTCCTTAATTAAGAAGCTTCGATTTGGAAATCATTCCACTTGGCAGAGAGGTGGGCCTATCTCCATGCCCGTGACTCGTTGTAACAGAAGAATCCTTTCTAAGGGGGAGAGAGAAGGAAGGACAATTTTTATTTCACTCCTTTCCCCTACACACAACATATGCTCCAGCCAACTGGCTTGTTCACGGTCTCCATCTTATTTTGCCCTCTCCCACATCTGTGTATTGGCCTGCACATACCACCTTGCATCCCTGTAACTTTCTGGAGGGCAGGATTTATCCTCTAGCTTGTACTGGAATCATATTTGTAGCCTCACCACCCAGTGCAGTGTTTGGTATAAAGTAGGTACTTGATGTGGTTAGAACAGACTTTCCTTACATCTCTGCCTACCAGAAGCCGTCCTTCACTTGGCTCAGGCACCAGTTCATTCATGAAGCCTTTCCTATACTTTCCACCTAGCTGTCATCTTGTCCTGAGTGTCTCATGCCATTCCAACAAATTCTAACTTGTTTGTTATTTGGGTACAAGTCTCTATCACCTACTGAAATGTAAATCCTTTGAGGATCAGGTTACACTGTTTTCCATCCCTATTTTCCTACCACCTAGCCCAATGAATTGCACAGTGTAGGCGCTTAATACAAACTGGTTTGAAAGGGAGCACTCTGGGGAAAAGAGAGATTACCCTGAAGAAGTGGATGGTGATGTCATGGGCCAGGGCACATTCTCTAGGAGAGATGTTTTTCTGCAACACAATAAAATACCAATTCATCCATAAATAACTCACAACTGAGAGGTAAAAGAACGCAGATGGGAGAGGAGACACAGAAAGGAGAAAGTCATGTAGCATTTTGAATTCTTCTTAGAATATTTAAAGTCTGTCATAAAAGAATACAAAATTTGTAAGGGCTGTACACTAATCTGCAAGGCAGGAATACAATAAATTTCTGATAAATAAATGATCATAATTTCAAGAGGCAAAGTGCTAAATCATCCCTTAGACTTCAATCAATTTACTTTGTACATAAATAAGTACAAGCCTTCTCCGTGAAATATTTTTATCCCTTTGTTGAACCAGAGGATCTATCCCATTAACTGCTATTTAAATCCAGACAAATGGCATCCATACACCACCATGTGGACTTAGCAACATTAATAGTCAACACAAAGATCTGGATCACAAGGAGATTATAGAATGCAAGTCAGGCTCTCCTTCTGACTATCTTGGAGCTATAGTCTCAGTCCAAATCCAGAGGGAGACAGTGTAAAATCACAGGTAGCAGCACATTCAGTGGTGATCCTCTTTGGGGTCTCTGGGCAGCAGGAAGCCGAGGCCATAGGCATCATATCATTAGTCTCAGCTTTGACAAGAAAAGGACAGTGAAATGTGAGGCTCTCCCCAACCTAAAGGGACAAAGGACAAACAATGCATTTCTCCATAAGCATGCAAAGAAACAATTCCACGGTCAAGAGACCACATTGTCAGAAATGAATTGCCTGTCCTGGGATTGCTGCTCATCCTTGTGTGCCATGTAGACATAAAGTAGATCAAACACAACAGCACTGGCTCTGGAGAATGTTCAGGGTTCGTCAAAGGTCAAGGCAGACTAAGTTATCTAAACTCATTTGATCACCAGCAAAGCCAGCAGCCACCAGCTATTCTACTTGGAGGAGTCATAAAAAGTAACAGGTGTCAGATTCCAAATGACTAAGAATTTAAATGTCGGTGCTCCCTGGCTACCACTCACAGCCTTCACAAAACTTTCAGAGCAGTAAAACTCTATTTTGAATTCAAGAATGTCCTACATACCAATTCTTTGTTGACAAAGTGAAAGAAATCTTTGCAATGCAAAGACCTTTGCCATCCTTCCCGGTGGGTACTGATGAGAACTGAAGGAGGAAGACCCAGGAGAATACTTGAAAGAAAGATTTAAAAGGTAATCAATGGTAAAGCTACAAAATAAAAATAACATTTGTTTTTCCCCTCAAAGATCTACAATGCTTCCTGGTGAAACAAATTTTAGTGCTAGGAAGAATTAGGTTCATTTCCATAATCCTCCCATGACCCACTAATTGGTACAGTGACAACAACACTGCATATGAAATCAGAAGACTTAGGCTACAGTCAATCCCCTCTTTACTACTTTCTTCTGGAGGGTCTCGAGCAAGTCACTTAACCTCTGAGCTAGGTGCTCTCTAAGGACTCTGACCCCTGAAAATCTTATGAGTGACTGCTCAATGTAATTCAGCTAAATTACTGGCAGATCCAAGGTTAAAACTGAAGGCTAAAGATTCTAAGTCCACTGACTGTCCATGACATGGCACTATTAATTCTTTCGTGCATCTTTGCATTTCTGAAAGGTAGATTTTGATTATTCCAATTTCATAAGATATGAATATATTAAATATCTATCTCAATGTCACATACTAATGTAATTAGACTGCCCAATATTCCTCTCTTTAGTCTGGTTCCTAGACAGCAAATTATAAAATTCTCACATATCTATACCAGGGTATGGATTTGATTTCATTTTTTAAAAAGCCACCATAGACATAGTTTTTTCTTCATCACTAGCTAATGACAATTTATAGAGTATAATTCTCAAAATCCCAGTTATGCACATTCTAGAATATAAATGAAATTTGCTAATTGAACATTCATATACTTTTCAAAACTTTTGTCCCTTTAAAAAACTCTCAAGGGGGCAGCTGGGTAGCCCAGTGGATTGAGAGCCAGGCCTAGAGATGGGAGGTCCTCAGAAACTTCCTAGCTGTGTGACCCTGGGCAAGTCACTTAACCCCCACTGCCAACCCTTACCACTCTTCTGCCTTGGAACCAATACACAGTATTGATTCCAAGATGGAAGGTAAGGGTTTAAAAAAAACTAATAAAAATCTTTCAAAGAGTTTAAACAATCAAATGGTGAGGCTGTCATTAAAGGGAAAGAGCAAGTACACTTTATAAAGTCATGAAGAAAGCAATTCAGTATAATACAAACTGCAACAAATTACTATCACAATTCTTTCTGGCCTAAATTTTCTTTCAGAAATCAGTTAACAGCTTATATCTGGATTTTACCTTTTGTACACAAGCAGCTCCTGATGCCTTAAGAGTCTTTCCCCAACAGTTGAACCATTGCCCAAAGTCTGTAACCTTTTTTTAAAAATTCTGAACAAGAAATGTCCCTCATCATCTGATGAGCCAGTGTTTGAGCTCCTCCACCTTTCCAGCTCCAGTTCCAGCACCATTTCCTGAAAGAGAGAAAGCACTCTATTAGGTGATCTAACATTCCCCTTATAAAGCCTCTGTTTATATTTACCCTAAATAAATTGTTTCCGAATCAGTTTTTTAAAAGAAATAAATGTTGGCTTTCCTAACTACACTCTGGGATTTGTTGCTAACATCACAATGTAGGGAATTATTCTAGAGTTGTCTTAGAATAATTTGCTAAGAATTGTATGATTATGAATAAGCAGTAATGAGAATAATTTGTTTCGAAAACTAGCTCTGAAAGCAATTCCCAAAATGAAAATTCCAAAATTGTACTGAACAGTATTGTTAGAATATTAATGTGGCCTCAGATCACTGCTGTTAAGGTTATTTCATTATTTGCATATAAATATGATATTTTTCTAAAGTAACCTTCTAAAGAAAGACCTTAAAATCACACCTCAGTTAAACACAATTACAACCAAGTAGGGATAAGACCACTAGTTAGCACAGTGGAATGTGCCAGACCTGGAGTTGGGAGGACCTGGGTTAAAATCTGACTACATACATTTCCTAGCTATGTGACCCTGGGCAAGTCATTTAACCCCAATTGTCTAGCTCTTGCTGCTCTTTTGTCTTAGAGTTGATACTAAGACAAAAGGAAAGGGTTAAAAAATAGAGGGTGGCAAATTGACAATCAATTTCTTTCTGAATGCCCATTAAAAATAGGAAAAATTTAATAATTATGCCAATTTTTAAACACATCTTTTCTTTTTCTTCCTCATTTACTCTTTCTTTAATGCTCAAGGACAAAGAAGAAAGCTGCAACATTTTAACATAGTTTTCTATAAAACCACAATCCCACTGGAATACGCTACCTCGTTTAGATTTTAAATGTCAGCAGTACAATACCTCTGTTTTAAGGTATTTATTCTTACTAAACAGCTACTCTGAGAGTAGAGGCAGATATCTCAGTTTTTTTGGTAGGATTACTTTATTTTTAAGAGTTTTGTTCATTGTTCAAAACCCCTTCCATGATCATCACTTTGTCTTTTTTTTTGCATTCCATAAGAAGCTTAAAACCTATACACTAATGAAGTAAAAAATGTAAATCAAAAGCTCATTTTTCTGTCTCTTGATTCAAGAATTCTTAAGGGTGCAAATCCAAAGTCCATGAATGAAAAACAGTGAAATTTAACTGATTCCTCTGCAAATAAGAATTATTCAAAAGCTCTTTAGCAGTAGTGTGGATGAAGGTCAGTGTGGAAATGTTTTTTAAATGAGTGAAAATCACATGGAAAGGTTGATTTTAAAAATTAGAAAGAAGTTTGGCCCATTTCTAAGTACCTCTTACTTCAGTAATCTTAATAGCTTTGAGAAGTACAAATTAAAATTATTTTAAAAGACCTGCTTTGGGATTAAAAATTATTAGATGCCTTATCTTAGCAAGATAAAAGATTTGCTTATTTTTCTTTCAAGAGCAAAATCCAAATGAAGACTTCTTCAATGAATACTAATTCACTTTCTAAAATTAAAACCTACTGTTATTTTTGTGAGCTGCTACTTTTTATAGAATTTCTGAGTCTGAAAAGTCTGTCAGTCATTTTAATGAGTCTATTTCTACTGGACTTTCTTAAGAATGCACAAAGCTTGGGGCATCTTTGTGTATTTTTAGGGTAAATAAAACACAGTAATGGACAGCTGATCTGGGATCTCCCTGGCAATAAAGGCAAGGTAAAAAATGTGCGTGCATGTGTCCTGGTCCACAAACCCACCTGTAATCTGGACAGAACATCACGATTCACTGTATTGCCACAAAGGGGCAATTCTGAACTGTCCAAGTGATGACAACTATTGGGCCTGAAATTAAAACAGATAAAAAAAATCATAATTGCTTAACAATTAAGAAAATCACATCCACTGTGTTGGCTCTGGTATCTAACCATCTGGTCCAGTGGTACACTGACTACCTGGTGTACTGTCCACTAAAGGAGGGAAGGTTAGTTCATCCTTCAAGCCCATCTCATTGTTCAATACTGGAAGGAATCTATGTACTATTATAAACTGATATCAAACATTCAGAATTTATTTTTTTCTAACAGGTTCTATTTCTGTTAGCCCTTGACTAGACATAGTTTCTTCTTAGCTCCCAATTCATTTGCAAAAAGTAGCCAACTAGTGCATACTGTTTATATGATGCTTAAGATAAAGTTTCCCCAGTAACAGGCAAGAAAAACAATTAGCAAAGACTGTTGCTCTACTGCCTTGTTTGATATTTCCTACTAAAGACCTATGTGTCCAATGGAACCTAAAACCAACCTAACTCTCTCCTAACATTCTGAGCCTTAAGAGCTACACAATAGCTTTTGTAATTTTTGATCCTACACCAGAGATGGCAAACCCTTTAGAGACCGAGCGCTGGGCCCTGCCCCACCCCACCCCTCAGACTGAATGCCCCCAGAGAACACTTGGTGTGCCCTGCTCCCCTACTGAGTGCCAGGAATGCCCCCAGAGGAGAGTGGAAGTGCTGCCATTGGGCTGCTGGGTGGAGGGGGGGGAGAAGGTGGGGAGAGGGAGAAGGGAGCCGATCTGCCCAAGTCCCTATGTCTTTCTAGGAATGAGCTGGGGTGGAGGAGGGGCATGGTATGTCCACAGAGAGTGCTCTGCATGCCACTTTGGCACCATTGCCACTTCCATGGTTCCCTTTCTACCATCGTCACTCAGGAACATCTCCTTTGGGGATCACTCAGTCCATATCTATTGCCCATTCAAGATTCTGCTGACTTCCAAGACATTCCCTTCCTTCCTCAATGAGTCCAGTGCCTGACAGTCTCTATCATCCCTAGCTCGTGCTCTTATACTAGGAGACTTCAGCACACACGCACACACACAATCCTAGGGAAAAAAAAACCCTTATCTTCTGTCTTAGAATCAATACTAAGTATCAATTTCAAGGCAGTAGAGCCATCAGGGCTAGGTGACTGGCATTAAGACTTGCCCATGGTCACATAGCTAGGTGGCTGAACCCACATAGGATTTGAACCTAGGATCTCCTTTTCTCCAAGTCTGGTGCTTTATCCACTATGCCACATAGTTGCCCCAAGTATACAAATTGATATTTCTTCAAATAAACTTTTGAATTCTTCAACTTATTTCCCATGATCCACTTCTCCACTTCATCTTGGCTACACAGAAACATTTCTATCTTGGATCATGCCATCATTCACAAATGTTCCACTTTCATGTTCATGAACTCTGAAATTCCTTTATCTGATCAAAATTTGTTTCAATTCCAGCTCTCCCCCTCTGCCTGGCATTCCATAACCCTATTCTTCAGTACCATGACCTCTAGACCTCCACCCTTCAATTCTTCCCTAGGGCCTCAACCCTGCACTGGCTACCCTCTCCTTTCCCCATCTTGACTCCTTAGTGAACCAGTTGAATTCCACACTGTACTCAAGTCTCTCATCCCTTTATCCTACTGAAGTTCTTGTTCTGCCAGCCCTCAGCCTTGCATTACTCCTGCTGCCTTCATTCCTACACATATGCTACCAAAGAAAACTGGAGAAAACCATGAAATCATGCTGACTGGTGTACCACAAATTTAGATTATGTTACCTCAATGGGGTCTTCTTTGCAAAAAGGGCACTCTTTTACACTTCTCTAATCTATACCAATCCTTTCCAAATCATGTCCCTCCATCCTCTCAGCTGAGAACCCTGCCTCATTTTCTACTAAAAAAACTTAGGCCATTATTTGAGGACTCTCCTTCCCCTTCCTCCCCATCTCATATTACTCACATGCCATCCACTACTATCTCCTTCTTCACTCCATCTCATATGAAAAGGTTATCCTTCTTGCCAAAGCCAAACTTCTTACCTGCACAGGGGATCCCATTCTATTCTGCTTTCTCTAGAGGATTTTTCTCAACCTAACTTCTTTAATTCTCTTCAGTCAACCTGTATTTACGGGCTCCTTTTAAGCTTCCTACAATATGCCTATTTCTTCTCCATCCTCAAAAACCCTACTCTCTGTATGCAGTCTGGCTTCCAAGTTCACCATTTCCCTGAAACTGCTCTCTCCAAAATTACCAATGATTCCATTTTCCTCAGTTCTTTATCTTTGTTGGCTTCTCTGCAGCCTCTGTCACTGAGGCTCTCCCTAATCCTCTCTTCTCTCCAGGTTTTCATGGCATTGCTCTTTCCTGATTCTCTTCTTTCCTGTCTGAATGATTCTTTCTCAGTCCCTTTTGTTGGATCTTCATCAAAATCTTGTCTACTGGGGGCAGCTGGGTTGCTCAATGGAATGAGAGTCAGGCCTAGAGATGGGAGGTCCTAGGTTCAAATCTGGCCTCAGACACTTCCCAGCTGTGTGACCCTGGGCAAGTCACTTGACCCCCATTGCCTAGCCCTTACCACTCTTCTGCCTTGGAGCCAATACACAGTTTTGACTCCAAGAGGGAAGGTAAGGGTTTAAAAAAAAAAAGATCTTGTCTACTAACTGAGTGCCTCCAAAGGCTAGACTGAGCCCTCTTTTATTCTTCTTTATGCTATGTCATTTGGTGATCTCATCAGTTTCTATAGATTCAGTTACCTATATGCTGATGATTCTCAGATCTATTTATCTAGCCCTAACCTCTCCTGGCCTCTAGTCTCCTTGGCTTGGTGGCTCTTGAATTTAACTATTACATTCTAGAAGTTGTCAGCTGAGGATTTCTTTCTGGAGGCATCTGTGAATTCTTTCAATTTCAATTTTATTTTCTTGTTCAAGGTTCTCTGAGCAGTTATCTTTAATAATTTCTTGTAATATAGACATCCAAGGTTTTTTCATCATCATGACTTTCAGAGAGTTGTGATCGAGGAATGATCCAGAGACTTTTAATGACAGAGCCTGGAAGAAATTGCAAGGATTTCCATCCACAGTGGGGGATGATTGAGGAGGCTTGGAATCTTGAGGGAAGAGAGATTCCAGGTGGGAGGTAGCTGATCTCTCTCTCTCTCTCTCTCTCTCTCTCTCTCTCTCTCTCTCTCTCTCTCTCTCTCTCTCTCTCTCTCTCTCTCTCTCTCTCTCTCTCTCTCTCTCTCTCTCTCTCTCTCTCTCTCTCTCTCTCTCTCTCTCTCTCTCTCTCTCTCCTCTCTCTCTCTCTCTCTCTCCTCTCTCTCTCTCTCTCTCTCTCTCTCTCTCTCTCTCTCTCGTAAGGATGACAGGCTGATCAGAGATTTCTCTCCTGAGCCATACAAAATCTCTCATTGAATCTAATCACCATTCCCCCCAAAGATACCAAGAATTATGGCAGAACCTGAAAAGAATAAAAACAGCATAAGAAGATCTCCTATGACACCCTGCATCTGGACATTGGCACTGCTATGATAGACCAGGGGTCACAAAACCCTGAACCTCTTAGAGATCAAGCTGGCAAGCTTGAATCTCTCAACTTTGGAGGGAAGGAAAAAGATATTTTAGACAGGCGGGGACTTCCTTTACCCTCTTTCCTATAAAACCCAACCTGCAGACATCTTGCTTATCTTACCCCTAATCACAATTTGTTAGAATAAAGTTGTCAGTTAGCCTAAGTTGACTTCTTGTCATATTGGCAGAGGGAGAGAGCTGATTTCTCTCTTTCCCCAAGGGAAGAGGTTCACCCATTAAATCAATTAGTAGAAGGGAGTAAAGGCAGGGTTAGTGGAGAGACATATTTGAAGAAGACTGAAGGGGGGGGGGGAGAGGGAGAATCCATCTCACCCTTCTACCTTCTGGGCGTTTTATCAACAACTTTTTCTCCATTATACCCAAACCAACTCTCTAATACATAGTCCAATTATTCTCAGGTTGTCTCTCCTAGATCTATTTTCTAGATTAGTTGTCCTTTTAATAAGATGTTTCATGTTCTTTCATTCCTTTGATTCTGCTTTATTGTTTCTTGATTTCCCATTAAAATTTTCTAGATGGTCAATTCTGATTTTTAAGGCCTGGTTTTCCTCTGTCAGTTTTTGGTTCACCTTTTTTAATTGGCCCATTTCTTCTTGTATTACTTTCATTTCTTTTCTCCACTTTTCCTCTACTGCTCTGGCTTTTGAAGTCTTTTTAAAATTTCTTCCAGATAATGTATCCATTCCATATTTTTCCTTTGCACTCTGCCTATGTTTCCTTTTCTTTTGTTGTCCTCTTTTGTATCTGCACCTTGCTTTTTGTTGACATAAAAACGCTTTAGAGTTAGGTCCTTTTTTGGTTGTTTGCTCATTTTTCCTATCTGATTATGGGTAGGATCTGTTTTCTGTGAAGTTGGGGTATTCTCTTAATCTTCAATCCTTCCTGGATGCTATTTTCGGCTTATTTTCTGGGTTGTTACTAGATGGCCTGAGGGCTGTAAGCTCTGATAGTCCCCTCCCCTTGCTGATTCAGTTGACCAGTGAGACTTAGCTAGCTTAAAGACTTTCCTCAGGCTTGAGTGTAAGCTTTTGATCTCAGTCTGAACTTGACCAGGTCAAGTGCTGATCAAATTCTAGCCTCAGGCTTAGGCTCAAGTTTTTTTGTCTCAATGTATTTTTCAATCAGGCACACCCTAGATTTCCTTGTCCTGGAGCTTCACCCTTAGTTTTGGGCAAAAAGATCCTGGGGATGTTCCCCTTGAGAACTTTGTCCTCACCCCAAACTGTGGATTATGTCCTTGTTTCAAACCCAGATGGAGATTTCTGGCTTTACTCTGGGTCCACACAGATCATTGGCCCCCTTCAGCCCTGATTGCCCTGGACTGGAACACTAGACTTCTCCACAAGTTTGAAATTTCAAGGGGCATGAGTTGGCTTAGACTACTACTTGCCCCTACAGGATCTAAGGGTCTGCTTACTAGGCAGGGCTTAAGCTCAGAACCTGTGAGAGCAGATGTGGGAGTTGGGGGGTGGGGGGTGGTTTGCTCTTGGCTTGCTCGTCATTTGCTGCTATGCCTCCTACTACTTCTGCATCCCTCTTATCTCAGTTCCCCAGATGGTTTCTGCCTACCTTTTGGGTTTTTCTTTTTTTGAGGGTTGTTTCATTCTGTATCTTGTTTTTTCTTTCACTCCTTTATTCGTTTTGTGGCTATTATTTTATTTTTGGTTGGAGAGGATTTTTGTGGTGAAATGGTGCTGCTATTCTGGTTACTCCTCCATCTTGGCTCCACTGCCAGAAATCTCCTTGCCTAGTCTCCAAACTTCAAAATGTCTATTAGAAATCTGGAACTTGGTATAAACTTAAACTTAAACTCAACATTTCTAAAAGTAAACTTAATACCTTTGCCCTCAAATTCTTCCCTCTTCCTTACCCTTTCTTATTCCTGTCAAGGGTCCCACCATACTCTTGGCCCCCAGGTTCACAACATAAAATGTCATACTCAACTCTTCATTCTCTCTCAGCTCCATTTGTTGCCAAGTTCTATCTTTGTAAAATCTCTTCTTTCTTCTGACACTGCCACTACCTGGTGCAGGCCCTTACTCCTCACATTCAGTAACTACTGCAGTAGCCTATTGTTGATCTGCTTGTCACAAGTATCTCCTTACTCTAGTTTATCCTCTACTGGTCTTCCTAAAGCATAGGAAGAAGAACCACTTCATCTTCCTTTTCAGTAAACTTGAGTGTCTCCTTAAAGGCTCCAGGATCAAAAAGAAACATTTGTTTGGATTGTAATGCCTTTTTAAACCAGTCCCTTCCTATTTTTTAGCCTTCTGACTCCTAACTTCTCTCTACATATTGTCCATAGACCCTGGCCTCCTCACTGCTTCTCAAGCAAGATACTCTCCCTCCTATCTGGGGGAATTTTCCCTGGCTATGTGTCCTCCATGTCTGAAACTCTGTTGCTTCTTATATCTCTGCCTCATAGTTTCCCTGTGTGAATCTTAAAATTTCTCAGACTTGTGAATGTTAAAAATTCTCAGACCCTACTTCAGAACAGTTGATTAAGACCATTCCCCATTTTAAACAATGAAGGGACTTAGATCAGGAATGTGAGAACTCTACTCCACCCATACTTAAGCATACTTTAGGGGAAGATAAAGTTGTAAACTCTTTATTGAACAATGAAAAGTACTTAACTCATACTTATAGTGAAGCAAAAGCCTTAAGCTAAGTCGATTTTTAGGAAGGTGCTAAGTACCTATGAAGGTCAGGCAACTTGCAAACTAGCAAGGGACAAGCTTAACAAAAGAGGTGTGAGGTTTTAGTCTACGCAGGTGTGAATTACTCAAAAGTTTAGTCTACTCAGGTGTGAATTAAGAATGGTCTGTGCTTTGGAAAACGTCTACTGTGATTGGTAGATGTGAGAACTTAGGGGAGGTGACATAGGAGAAAATTCTCTTTAAAAGGAGGTCAGAAGCTGAGAGAAAGGAACTCTCTGTGAGGACGAACTTTCTGAGAGAGGCAGCTTGTCAAAGTTGATGGAAGGGCTCAATGGCTGAACTTAGTTGAGCTTCAGGAGCTGAACTGGTGGGTCTCTCTGAACACTAGGATCTTTCTTGGGACAAGTCTTGTGGTGAGTGGATTAAAGACTGACTGATCTCTCTCTTAAGGCTTTGGCCTAGGCTGGCCTAGCCCTTTTCTCATTATTTCCTCTTTCTCTCTCTCCCTTTCATTAATTCTTTAATTTGTATTAATTAAAATCTCTATAAAACCCAGCTGACTTGGGTATATTTAATATTTGGGAATTTTCCCATGGCGACCACTATATTTTTGATTTGAAACCATATTTTTGTGGTCAGTTTATGCCAACCACTCTTTTAACTGTTACACCTGGCTCAGCTAAATTCCCATTTTCTATAGGAAGCCTTTCCCAGTCCTCTTTCATTTGAGTGCCCAGCCTCTGAGATGACCTCCAATCTGTCCTATCTGTGTCTTCTTTGTATGAAGTTATTTTTATTTGCAAGTTGTCTCTTCTATTATACAGTGTGATCAAGGAGCATTTTTAGTCTTTCTTTTATCCTCAGTGTTTATATAGTGCCTGGCACATTCTATGTGCTTAATAAATGGTTGACAACTTGTTGACTTAAGGCTAATTACATAGATTTTAAAAATGAATGAGACTAGTCCACCTACCAGGTAGCAAAAGGTACCACCTTCTTCATTTCCTTTTTCTGGAAGCAGAGAAGGGATACAGAATACAATATTCATCACAGCCATAAGAGAGATCAGGAAGACAGATTATGCAGCAATAATCGGCTATCTTCCTTGTCCCTATCAGTTAAGCCACTGCCTCTCAGGTTACTAGGGGTAGGAAAAATGTGGAGATGAGGAGTTTTTAAAGGGAAAGAGCATGACTGTATAAGAAACAGCAGAAACAACTATTTAGACAGTGTCATAGAGTTGTCAAGGTCCTTACAAGACTCCTGAAATAGGCAGGACAAGTATTATCCTGGAGGCCAGGTGGTACTATAGTAAGAGAGAAGAATCTGGAGTCAGTGGAAGTGGGTTCAAATCCCAGCTCTGCCACTCCCTATCTGTTTGGTTTAGGGCATGTTTATAATGATCAGGTTCTCAATTTCACAGGATCATAGAACCTGAGAGTTGAAAGAGGTCCAAGCAGTCATCTAGTTCAACTCTTACCCCAAATAGGACACTTATCGCATATCCCATGTAGTCACATAATCTTTTCTGAAAGACCACTAAAGCAAGGAAACCCATCACCTGTTGAAGCAGCCCATTTCACTTTTGGGTTGTTCCAAATGTGGGAAAGTTTTTCCTGACATCGGTCTCTTTGCAACTCTGACCCCTTATTCCTGGTTCTGTCCAAAGGAGTCAAACAAAATAGATCTAATACCAGCTCCACATGACAGTTCTTCAAATACTTGAAGATAGCTATTATGTCCCGCTGGCTCTTCTTTTCTCCAAGTTATACAGGCTCATTCCCTACATGACTTGGAGTTAAAGCCCTCAATGTTCTTCTTAAACTATGGTTCCAAGAATAGAGCACAAGCTCCAGCTGAAGCCTGATGAGACAAGAGTACAGGAGGATAGCTACTTCCTTATTCCTAGAGCTTTTCCCCCTCTTAATACAGTTCAAGATCACATCAGCTTTTTTAGCTGCCACACGACATCACATTGCTAAATGCTGCAGTCCACTAAAATCCCACAAATAGTTTTCAGAATAACTATTATGTAAACATGCTTCCTGCTCTCCCCCATTTTATACTCATAAAGTTGGTTTTTTTGTACCCAGGTTTCTACATCTGTAGAAATGAGGATGCTAGACTAAATGATCTCAGAATTTTTTATTCCTATATCAGCAACTTAAGCTTGTCAAGGCTCAGTAAGTTGCCTAGGACATAACTTCAGTTTTAGCACTGCTACAATTAAAAGCAAAATAAAAATACTCCTTTAGAATAGGGATTCTTAAGTGGGTCTTTGAGACCCACAGACCCCCTAGAGAGGTAATGATAAGATTTCAGGGGGGATTGTGATCTCAGATAGGAAAAATAATTCCATCTTTATTTTAAGATAATTATAATTAATTTAACTTATAATACTAAGTATTCTATTTATGAATTTAAAAACATTATTCTGAGAAGTTCAAAAGTTTCACCAGATACTCTAAAATGGGTCCATGACATAAAAAAAAGATTAAAAACCTTCTTTTTAGTGCTTCCTCTCAAATTATTAAAGTACCTCAGGCAGAAATCCACTGCTGTCTCAATAAGAATTGCGCATGCTTTTTCCAAATCTCCATCACAGCCTCCAGCCACAGAAGATTCTGGAAGGTATTGCTGATACAAAGCCCACTGATGAAAATACTGTCTGCAACATCAAAATAGAAAAATTGGTTTCTTTTTGTAGCTTAAATAATTACATACTAGAAAATGAGAATAAGCTTTGATCCTGAGAAATATAAAAAAAGAGAAATAGTTCAGCCAGGATCCTGATGGACACAACAGCTAAATCACTTATACAATCCACAAGAAATTGTTCATCTATCCATAGATATATTTTGAACTATTTCTACCAGTGGATCTACTAGGGAGAACTGAAGTGCAATACAGTATATAATCTTGTACCTTGACTACTTTTTAAAAAGTTTCTTGACCATGATTTTTTAAAGATAAAGTATTTATTTCTACTATCTCTTTTCTCAATATTAGATAATTCCTTTTGATGAAAACAAAAATGAGAATTAAAGCATTTAATTTAGGGAATTATCAAAGAATCTGCCACAATTTGGATGTCTAAGAGGAATCTGACCTTAATACAAGTCAAAAACTTGTGAATGAAATTTTATATCATAGCCTTTAACCCTCTGTCCCTAGAACTATGGTTATATTTGGGCAGCTAGGTGGTGCAGTGGATAGAATACCAAGCCTGGAGTCAGGAAGACTCATCTTCCTGAGTTCAAATCTGGCTTGAGACACTAGCTGTGTGACCCTAGGGAAGTCACTTCATCTTGTTTGCCTTAGTTCCTCATCTGCAAAATAACCTAGAGAAGGAAATGGCAAACCACTCTAGTATCTTGGCCAGGAAAACCCCAAATGCCATCTCAAAGAATAGGACATGACAGAAACAACTGGACAACAACATGATAATTTACCTTTCTGCATCTGAAAGAATATCATTGTCAGGTTTAACTTCCATCTCAAACAGCAGCCAATCTTTGTAAGTTAGCTGAGTAAAAAAAAAGTTTAATTTAAAAGGTGAGAACAATGAAGTGTCCCTAAAAGTAGTTTGCCCTCTCTAAAATTCCTATTTCCTTATTAATAATTTTCAATATCTCCCTATTTACTGGCTGCTTTACAAACATACCCCTGTTTCCCCATCTTTAAAAACCTTCACTTGTTCCATATACATCTTTGCTACCAACTTTTCTCTCTCCCTATTTTCATGCATAAACTCCTTGAAAAAACACCTCTACTTTCTTTCTCTTCACTTTCTTCTTAACTCTCTGCATTCTGGCTCCTGACCTCATCACTTCACTGAAACTATTCTCTCCAAAATTACTAATGATCTCTTACTTGCCCAACTTAAAAGCCTTTTTTCAACACTCATGGTTCATCTTTGATGTCAAGAATCACTTCTCTTTGATATCCTCTTTAGTTTTTCAATACCCTGCTCTCCTGGTTCTCCTCCTATCTGTCTAATTAGTTTTTTTGTCAATCTCCTCTACTATATTTTTACCCAGAACATAGCCTTGGAGGGACAACCAAAATGCCTCTCAAGTTCTATTTCTCTAAATCAGTTGATGGTGAACCTTTTAGAGACTATGTGCCATGCCCCTCCCCTTACCTGCTGCCTTACCCCAGACAGTGAAGGAAGAAAGTGCTCCCATTGGGCTGCTGGGCAGAGGGGTGGGTGTCCTCAGGGTTAGGATGAGGGAGAGGAGTGGCCTGAGCATTTTGCTCCCCTCCAGCTCTGCCACCTGTGACCTGACCACCTTATCCCAGGCAGTGGAAGGAGAAAGTGCTCCCTTTGGGCTACTGGGCTCATAGGGGTGGGTCAAGTGAAAAAATGTCCTCAGGCTGGTGGAGAGGGGGAAGGGAGCAGCTTGACCAGAGTCCCTCTGCCTTTCTAGGAATAAATTCTGGTGGGTGAGGGGTACATGCCCACAGAAAGGTCTCTTTGTGCCTTTTCTGTCATGTAGGTTCACCATCATGGTTCTATATTATTCCTCCAGGTGTTCTCATCAGCTCCCATAGATTCAATGATCATCTCTATGCAGATGATTCTCAAATCTATTTATCTAGCCCTAATTTGTCTCGACTTTAGGCTCACATTTTCAAAGGCCAGTTGGTCATTGCAAACTAGGTATCTTAAACTCAATATGTCCATTACGTGTTATCTTTCCCCCACATCATCACTTCTACCAAACATTTCTACTATTGTCAAGGGCACCACCATCCTTCCAGTTACTAGGCCCTCAACCAAACTGGCATCTTCAATTACTCATTCTCTCTTATCCCAATCATATCTGATCTGTTGCCAAGTTCTGCAATTGTACCTTTGAGACATCTTTCATATACTCTCCTCTGACCCTGCCACTACTCTAATGGAGGCCCTCATCATTTCATGTACGGACCCTACTGCAGTAACCCTGTTATATGGTGTTCTTGTTTCAAGTCTTTCCCTATTGCTGCCAAATCTCTACTCAAATTACAAAATGATTTTCCAGAGATCAAGTTGGACCATGTCATACCATTTACTCTGCCTAACAATTCAATAAACTACAATGGCTCCCTAATACATTCAGGAACAAATATAAAATCTTGTTTGGTTTTGAAAGTCTTGTATAAGTTGGCCCCTCCCTACCTTTCTTATACTTCACTCCCCTCCATGTACTCTCTGAACCAGTTGTTTTCACACAAAAAAACTCCACCTCCAGATTCTGTGCCCTTCCTCCCTTTCTCTCTCTGTCACATTCTCCTTTCCTCACTTTCTCCCTCCGTCCTTCCTCTTCTGCTTCTATCACCCTCCCTCTGTCACATTCTCCATCTCTCTCTCTTTTTCTCCTTCCCTTCACTTCTCTCTCCTGTTTTTGTTTCTGTGTCCTAAATGCTGAAGCGCTTAACACTTTATGAATAAGACTTTTAGATTCTGTCATTTATTCTCTAATTTACTTGGAACTCAGAATATGAACAATAAGAGCTATTTAAATCTAAGAAAAGGACGAGTTATAAAAGCCTTGGAAACAAATTATAAAAAACAACTTTCACCCAGATACAACATTTTTCACTTTCTCTACCATATTTATCAATATCTACCAAGATCAATCCAAACTCATATACCTCTTGCTATTCCTCACATTAATAGGAAGGGAAAAGCAAGCACATGTCTGCAACATATATCCTCAGACTTTGCCTACAACAACCTTTTGATTGCAAGCCTTTTAAAAGGTAGACTTTATTGACGTCTGTTAAGTAGGTCAACTGTTTCATTTCCTTTAAGCGTCTTGGCACATGCCAATTTGCATGGGTGAATTAAAATACAATGATTAACCCCCCCCCCCAAAGATACAAGCAAACCTCTTCCAAATTACTACAATTGGGCGATGGGACTAACATTCATTTTATAGATTTCATCAGATTATGTTTTTAATCAATTTATTAATGACATTGTTAGTGTCAGGAACTCAGAGGTACACATGTGATACATTTCTAATATGGCTCTCCAATGTTAATATAGCCTTGCTTTTAGAAATCTTGAGAATCCTAATATGAAATACATGTGACTTAACATATAGTCTGAGTGAACAAAAAGCACAATTGAAACGCTTACTTGACATTCTCTCTCTTTTAAAAGTTCTTGGAATTTTTTTTGCTTCCACAAACATAGGGCAGCTTTCTTCCAATCCACAGAAGGAGAGGACAAATTCCTCCAAGGGAGATCCACCAAATCTTCTTGACAAGTTGTTCGAGATTCCAAGTACATTCGAAGCACAACAAATTGTACCTATTAAAAATGCAATTTACTTCAATAAACAAATTTTAGAATCCAGAAACTGAATTATAAGATAATTTGATGACCCTATGGCTCTTTTCACTATTCTTCTAACTTCCCAGATCAAAACATGTTCCCTGGCTACCACTATCCAATGTACACTGTTTCTTCCTATTAGATTATGAGCCTTTTGAGAATAAGGTCCTCTGTTTCATTTTCCCCTGAAAGATTATATTTAGTTTGGCTGAGTAAGTGATTCTTGATTGTAATCCTAGCTCCTTTGCCTTCCAGAATATTATATTATAAGCCCTCTACTCCTTTAACATGGAAAACATTAAATCTTGTGTGATTCCAAGTATAGCTCCACCATATTTGTATTGTTTCCTTCAGTCTGCTTACAATATTTTATCTTTGATCTGGAGGCTTTGGAATTTGGCTATGTCTGGGAGTTTTCATTTTTGGATCACTTTTAGGAGGTGAACAGTGGATTCTTTCTATTTCTACTTTACCCTCTGGATCTAAGAAGAATCAGAGCAGTTTTCCTTGATAATTTCTTGAAATATGATGTGTAAAATTGAGATTTGAACTCTGGACTTCAATCCCCACAAGTCCTTGCTCCACTTCCCCAAAATGCTTTGTAATCTCATGGAATTCTGAGGTGGGCGAGATCGAGAAGGTACTTAAGCTGATTGCAAAGGCTTTTGAGGGTCTTGGACTTCCGTTTTGGAGTAGATGTGGCTCTTTCCATAATGTAGGTGAGGTCTTGTCTAGGCCTCTGGCCTAGGCACGTTTTCCTTATCCTGTATTTTCTTTAATCCTTAATCCTTAATAAACCTCTAAAAAATATAATACTCTTTGCAGAGAGAAACTAATTTCTACCTGCCTCAGTTTCCCCTAAATTTTAATCTTTACAGATGTCTATACTTTCCTATTAATTATGATTTTCATCTATTTCAATAATTCTTAAATTATCTCTCCTTGATCTATTTTCCTAGTCAGTTGTTTTTCTCATGAGGTATTTCACATTTTCTTATATTTTTTCATTCTTTTGATTTGTTTTATTGTTTCTTGATATCTCATAGAATCATTAGCTTCCATTTCCACAATTCTAATTTTTTTAAAAATTATTTTCTTCAGTTCGATTTTGTACCTCTTTTTCTATGCCACCTATTTTGCCTTTTTTTTTTTAGCCCTTACCTTCCATTTTAGACTCAATACTATCTATTAGTTCCGAGGCAGAAGAGTAGTAAGGGCTAGGCAATGGGGTTAAATGACCTTCCCAGGATCACACAGCTAGGAAGGGTATGAGGTCAGAATTGAACCTAGGGCCTCCTGTCTATCTAGGCCTGGCTCTCAATCCACTGAGCTACCTAGCTGCCCCACCCCCCACCCCTTTCTGCTTTTTAAGTTCTTTTCTTCAGCAAACTTTTATACCTCCTTTCCCTCATAGCCAATTCTGGTTTTTTTTAAGGTGTTGTTTTATTCAGTATTTTTTGTGTCTCTTTTACTAAGTTGCTAATTCTCTTTTCATAATTTTCTTGCATCACTCTCATTTCTCTTCCTAATATTTCCTCTATGACTCTTATCTCTTTCTTTAACTCTTCTGGGAGTTATTGTTGAGCCTAGGTCCAGTAAGCATTTTTCTTTGAGGCTCTGTTTTTAGTTTTTCACCTTGTTATCTTATGAGTTTGTCTTTGTCTTCTCTGTCCAGAGAGTAGCTTTGTATGAAAACTTTGTTGTTTGCTCATTTTTCCAGCCTATTTCTTGACTTTGAACTTTAAAGTTGGGTTCTGCTCACCCAGGAATGGGAAGGCAATATCATTATGTTTCAGGATTTTTCATGCTGTTTTCAAAGCTAGTTCTGGGAGTCTGTAAGTCTTCCTCGTTCCTTTGTGACTGACTTTTAGCATTCCTTTCAGCCCTAGTGGAATGATGACTCAGAACCATGTATGGGCAGTAGAGCTGTCAGTATGTGCCAGCTGTACCCAATACCAGCAAAGATTTTCCTGCAATCTCTTCTGGAAAGTTGTTCAACCTTCTTGCCATCTTTGGGATGCTGTTGCTGTTGCTGCATGTGTGGGCTCTAAACAGGCCTCTACCTCAGTGATAACATTTCTCCTGCTGACCTCTTATGTTTTCTTAGGCTAGAAACATACTTTACCCTAATCTTTTGTTGGCTTTTGTGAATCTTAAAAATTCTCAGACTTGTGAATCTTAAAATTTCTCAGACTCTACCTTAGAAGGTTAAGGTTAGGACTATTACCCATTTTAAAACAATGAAAGGACTTTGGTCAGGAAGGTGGGAACTCTAACATTACTCCACCCATACTTAAGCATACTTTAGGGGAAGATAAAGTTGTAAACTCCTTACTGAACAATGAAAAAGTACTTAACTCATACTTAAAGTCAGGCTAAAAGCCCTTAAGCTAGATCTATTTTTAGATCTAATACATAAAGGTGCTAAATACCCGTGAAGATCAAATTAATCACTAAAAGGTCAGGCGACTTTCAAGGGACAACCTTAACAAAAGAAGTGTGAAGTTTTAGTCTACCCAGAGAAGTTGAGAACTAAAGAAGATGTGAATTAAGAATGGTCAGTCCTGTGAAAACATCTACTGTGATTGGTAAATATGAAAACTTAGGGGAGGTGACATAGGAGAAAATTCTCTTTAAAAGGAGGTCAGAAGGCCTCTGAACTTAGTTCAGCTTCCTGAGCCAAACTGGAGGCTATCTCTGAACACTACAGTTTTGCTTGGAAGTATCTTGTGGTGAGTGATTAAAGACTGACTTAGTCTCTCTCTTAAGGCTCAGGCTTAGGCCATGTTGGCCCAGGCCCTTCATACTATATTTCTCTTATTCTCTCTCCTTTTTCTTAATTCCTTCATTTGTATTAATTAAAATCTCCATAAAAACCCAGCTGACTTGGATATATTTAATATTTGAGAAATTTCCCATGGCGACCACTTTATTTTTAATGTAAAATCAAGACACTAAAAATTATCTTTACAGTGTTGGCAATTCAAACTCTTGAAACCTTATTTTCAGGGTAACACTTTGCAGCTCCAAATATGGTGTAAGGCATTATTTTAAAGTTTGAAAGGGGATCTTGGGAGAATCCAGACGTATTGCCTCTATCCTGTCACCATGGCTCTGCCTTTCCTCTTCTTAATCTTACATTGTTTTTTGTAAAGGCAAGAATCTTTTTCTGATTATTTACTTATTATTTCTGATCATCCATTAATATATTTGTTTCATATATGTCACTGTTTTCTTTAAAGTGGTAACGTTATCCATCACTGATGTACAATTAGAGATGAAAAATATGTGAATCTTATTTAGATTTTATTTTTTAAAATTTATTTGGATTTTAAGTCAAAACACTAAAAATTATCTTTGCCAGTTTGGCCAAAACCTTTACAGTTTTGGCATTTACAGTTTGTTTGTTTTTTTAACCCTTACCTTCCATCTTGGAGTCAATACTGTGTATTGGCTCTAAAGCAGAAAGAGTGGTAAGGGCAAGGCAATGGGGGTCAAGTGACTTGCCCAGGGTCACACAACTGGGAAGTGTCTGAGGCCAGATTTGAACCTAGGACCTCCTGTCTCTAGGCCTGGCTCTCAATCCACTGAGCAACCCAGCTGCCCCCTACAGTTTTTAACATTCACATATACCACACTGCCACGGCAGACAGTTGGAAAAGCTTTGATGAGAAAAGCTTGTTAAATAATGTAATAGAATGTCACACATTAAGTTTAAAAAGCTAAAGTCAACAAAGGACTTTTGCCTACAGTTGGAAAGACACACTAGAGTTGAGCAGCTAAAGAACAATGTTAAATAAAGTAGGAACAAAAACATTTACCTTTTTAATGAGGCCTGCAGGTAAACAGTTACACAAAACATCATGTGACTGGGAGGAAAATTTGCACAAAGAATAAGAAATTGCTGCAACACAAAATCTGAAATGGAAAAATAGAAAGGATATTATACAACTTTATGTAAAAATAAAGGATCTATGTTAGAATCATTAGGGAGCAAAATAAATTCATTAACTGGACCTCATAACAGGTTAGTTTTATTAAGATGATATAAACTGTAAACTAGATTTTATAAAAAATAAGAATTAGGCAACCAACTATTAATAATGGCAGCCAATATCTCCTATCTATAGCTTGTCTGTATATAAGCTATTTGCCTATTGTCTCCCTCATTAAAATGTTAGCTCATCAAGAGTAGGAGATATCTTACCTTCTTTGTACCTCTAGCACTTTATTTCAAATCCTCCCTGAGAATGTATTAATGTAACTATCTTGAAGAGATAAAATTTGAGAAATGATAAGTTTAGATCTATATTTTAATCTGGATTTTTAAAAGGCACTTCAGGGGGAAAAAAATAATCACATTCCTAGTTTGTAAAGGAGCCAAGTTTTCATGACATATGTACCTACATGTGTTTTCATTCACATACAAATTCTACAATCTACATGAGAAGGAGGGTCAAGATGAAGATCTCTTATAGTTCCTGGAGTTTCAATGCACTCATAGCATAGGCAGACTACTCTTTGCTCCTATTTCTCTCACAGCACCAGAAAGAAAGTCAATGGACTTTGGACCAATCCCTCCCACTACTAAATTGAAGAAATAACAAATTGGAACTGAAGTTCAAGATCAGAGACATCAGAAGGAAGAGGCTACCTAAGCAAGAAGATAGAACCATGACAAATATGATTATTGTCATTTCCTCCCTTCATAAAGCTTTCTCTTAATATACTGAATGACAATGTCAAAACAATTCTGAGGTATCACCTCACACCTAGCAGATTGGCTATTATGATAGCAAAGAAAAATAACAAATGTTGGAGGGGATGTGGCAAAATTGGGACACTAATGCATTGCTGGTGGAACTGTGAATTGATCCAACCACTCTGGAAGGCAATTTGGAACTATGCCCAAAGGGCTTTAAAAGACTGTCTGCCCTTTGATCCAGCCATACCACTGCTGGGTTTATAACCTAAAGAGATAATAAGGAAAAAGACTCATACAGAAATATTTATAGCTGCACTCTTTGTGCTGGCAAAAAATTGGAAAATGAGGGGATGCCCTTCAATTGGGGAATGGCTGAACAAATTGTGGTATCTGCTGGTGACAGGATACTATTGTGCTCAAAGGAATAACTAACTGGAGGAATTCCATGTGAACTGGAATGACCTCCAGGAACTAATGCAGAGTGAAAGGAGCAGAACCAGGAGAACATTGTATACAGAGACTGATATACTGTGGTACAATCGAATGTAATGAACTTCTCTACTAGCAGCAATGCAATGATCCAGGACAATCTGGAGGGACTTAAGAGAAAGAACACTACCCACACCCAGAGAAAGAACTGTGGGAGCAGAAACACAGAAGAAAAACATTACCTTTATCACATGGTTCGATGGGCATATGATTGGGGATATAGATTCTAAATGATCACCCTAATGCAAATATTAACAATATGGAAATAGGTCTTAATCAATGACACATGTAAAACCCAGTGGAATTGCTCGTTGGCTATATATATAGGAGACGGTGGAAGGAGGAGAGAGAAAGAACATGAATCATGTAACCATGGAAAAATAATCTAAATTAAATAAATAAACTTAGTTTAAAAAAGAACAATATAGAAAAGTATGGGGAAACATGCACAGACACAAACCGAAGTAAGCAAAACTAACAAAATTGTATACATCACAATGCAAATGGAAAGGAGAAGAAAATCAAACTGAAATCTGTCTAGTTATAGCAATCAGAGTTGGCCCCAAAGGAAAGATAAGAAAACATATCTCTCTTCCTTCACTGAAGAGGTGAGTGGACAGAAGTTCACCCTTTGGCAGTGTGGGGATGAGTTTTTCTTTTCTCTCACCACTCCTCCTCATCATTACTCCTTTACCTCTCAAGATTCCAGTGTGAGCCTCCAGAGAAGACAAATATTAAATGAAGGAGCAGTATCCCTTTGTTCAGCTTTCCTACATGTAGCTCCAATAAAACAAACCTAAGTTCTGAGGAGACAAGTGCCAGGGTGTGAGGCAAGGCTAGAAATGCAACCTCTTTAGCTTTAAGGCTCTCAGGTCAGGGCAGAAAATGCTTACTGGGGCATGACAGGACCAATATCTACCAGGATCCTACCCTGGTCCCCAAGCTCCAGCCCCCCAACTCCTAGCCCCAAACAGTCATTAGTTTTACCCAAAAGACAACAAAGCTGACTTGGGTTTGATTAGTCCTTGCCCCTATGAGGCAGCTTCTTAGTCACCTAAGAGCACATAAAATCCCATCCATATGGAGCTGGGGGGTCCTCCAACTTGGTAGTTGTCAGAAGAGCACAAGAGTCACCAGTCTCTAGAAGCTAAGTGTCACTGTATCCTTCCTACATATTACTGCTATGTTAGGGCTAAGTAAACCTCCTTTTGTTAACTGTTCAATGTCTTATGAGTGTCTCCTTTTATCCCTAACTCAAACCTGAACAGAAAGGGTGCTGGGGTCAAGCCTGTCCCTAACCTGATGCTACCAGACCTAAGCAAGGAAGGAACAACAACAACAACAAAAAAAAAAAAACAGAGCCGAAAAAGTGGAAAGGGAAGAAAAGGAAGAAAATTACATATGGCTGGGAATGGACAGAACATGACCAACAATTGCTTTGGATGCCACTTGGTGGCGATAGTGCTATAGGTTTCTGAGCCTAACTTTAAGGCCCCTTATAAATGTACGGGCAAGTGGTTCATTTCAGAGTTGTATTAACACATGTCACTTAAAATTTTTAGAGTGCTTTAAAACCAAGAACTACAACTATTATTTGGCTACGTAATAACTTCACGAAGTTTAAGAGAGAGACTGATTTTACGTGCAATAAATCTAACTAATTCTATGAACTGGGCAGTTGAATAATTATGAGGTGGCCCAGTTTCAATCTCAAGACACTCATTACTATGTGACCTCTTCACCTGTCTTAGTCTCAGTTTCTACCTCTATAAAATGGAGATAAGAGCACCTACCTCACAGGGATATTGTTATGTGGATCAAGGGAGGTTAGACATGAAAAAAGCTTTGGAAATCTTAAAATGCACATAAATAGCTGTTAGCTGTTATGATGCAAGAAAGGAAGGGAGGAACTCACCTTATGCAAAGAGAAAAAGAATCTCGGGTTCTATATGTCAGAAGGTTTTCCCAGAATGCTGTGACTGAGCAAGTCTTTGCATAGGCAGAAGTTTCAAGAACCAATTCTGGAACAAAAGCCTTTGACTCATTTAGGTGAATTGCCAGGACTGCTAGTCCTAAAACATGAATGTCAGTCAGGCACTCACCCTAAAATCAAAACAGAAAAATCATAAGGAGATAAATGTGGCATTTATCCCAAAGCAACCCATCCTGAACTGAGCAAGCAACACAAGACTGCCCTGCAGGTTAGAGGATGCTGATGCCTCAAAAAGATTAACAACCAAACAAAAAAAGAAGAAATCTATTCCTTTCAATTACTTTCTACAGGCTGGACGGTTTTTTAAATATTCTGTAGTTATTTCAATGTTAACACTTCCAATAAACAAATTAAAAACAAAAACAAAAAACAAACAAACAAAAAAAGCCACAACCCTGGCTGCAATCAGGTGAAGGTATATTTCCTGGAGGACTGACATTTTTGTTTCTTTTCGATTTTACCTGAAGCCACAGAACTAGGAGCTTTCATAGAACAACTAAAGGAGAAGCAATGAGCTCTTTTATTACCCAATTTAGTGATCTTCTCCTTTGATCCTATGTGACCTCCCTGCTGTATGTGGCACTGCTGACCCTGTTCTCCTTCCATCTTTACTCTCCCTGGGCTTTTATGACACTATTCTCTCACCTCTCCTCTTTCCTCTCTGATCCCTCTTTTTCAGTCTCCTTGCCTGGCTCATCATCTATATTAGACTCCCTAATTGTGAGTGTTCTCCAAAGCTCTCTCCTGTTCTCTCTTGGTGACCTCAGCCACTTTTATGGGTCTAATGATCAATCTATAGATGACTCCAAGATCTATATCTAGACATATATGTGTGTGCATGTGTTGTATGTATACACACACATACACACACACACACACACACACACACGTAATTATCTATTTACCTACCTACCTGCCTGCCTGTTTGTCTGCCTATCTATCCATCTATGCATCTAGATCTAGTCAGTCCTACTATCTCCCTTGAACCTCAGTCTTGCATTACTATTTATAGGACTTTTGAAAGCGGATGTCTCAGAGACATCACACATTCAAAATGTCCCAAACTGAATTAGTCATCTTTCCCCTTCCAAACTCCCTTCTCTCTGTCAATGGCACCAGGTCCCTGAGAATCTCTCAGACTCATCATTTCATTCTTATTCTCTACTCCTCATTCTCTAGTCAGGTGATAAATCTTGTCATTTCTAGTTCTGCAGCATGATTCCCTCTCTCCACTCATCACCTAAGTCAAGCCCGCATGGCCTTTCACCTGGCTGCTTATATGGTTTCCTTACATCGTCTCCCCATTCCACACAGCCCACCACACCACTGCCAAACTGATTTTCCTGAAGTGCATATCTGAAGCTCTACTCAGTCAACTCCATTGGCTCTCTAGTCCTCTGCCGAGCTCTGAAAGCCCTTCATAACCTGGCCCCAGCCTGTCTTTACAGCATTGTCATTCTCAGCAGCTTACAGGTGAATAAGATCATGGCGTTATTCTCTGTATCTCTAGCCTAGCACAGTGGGCACATAGTAGACACTTAATAAGTATTTGTTAAGACACAGTCCAAGGAGAGTATTAGTGGGAATGGAAAGCCACTTTCTCCCCATCTTCCTTGCATCCAGCTCAGAGTAATACATTCAGAGCAGATGTAATTTTAATATTTTTTTCATCCTTGAAAGGATAAGGAAGGTTATGAATAGCATAAATTTAGTCAGCTGTGAATCAACTCAGTGAAGCAGAAAAGAACAGTTTTTCATGAGGGGAATAAACACATTTTTTTCTTGGGGAAAAAAACCTGAGACAAAGGTGGATCTTGGTGATGGAGAAGCACCTGCTCTTTGTTAGTCACCTCCCATTGCCTAAGCATATTTCCTCAGTGAATGACCATGTTCCACCCGCACAGCAAAGAAGAGCCCATTGTTCAATGTGCAACCCAAGGTATCTGGGCTCAATATGTACTTTGTGGGAGGTGGGAGATATTAAGTCAGAAAATCTAACCTGGTGGTAAATAAGTTGGCAGAACCTGGCAAGCAATGCAGGAAGAAGTGGCCTGTGTCCACAGATCATCTTCACAAATAGTGATGGCCAGGAACCTTGACTACAAAGTGACAAATATTATAAAAGATCATTTGTATTGACAGCTGTTTAAATTACCTTAACCTCCAATGGAAAAAGGTGTGTGAGATGGTTAAAGGTGATCTCTTATTAACCTAAGATTGTTGGCATTAACATACTTCACTGAAATAGACTATTTAGCATTAGAGCTCAAGAAATGGTATGAGAAGATTAATAATTAGGAGACTCCAGCAGACTTAGCTTAGAAAAGGTGTAAATCTCTGGAAAAAAAGAAAGGACTGAAAAGATGAACATGGACATGACTGGTTTAGGAAAAGATCAGTTTCAAAACATTCTTCCTCCTCCTGGCCAAAGCTATGTTTTTCCAAGCCTGTGACTTCACTGGTGGCAGGAATTCCCTAGGAGGAAGCTTGTATCAGTGTAGATCAACAATCATTACTCACCTCAGCCTGAGAGTGGCCTACCACCCCAAAAGGTTATATGATACATTTGCTTAAGGTTACACCACTGTTAGGTGTCAGATAGGACCTGAAAATAGGCCTGAGGCAAAAAGGTAGGCTTCTTTAGAGTCATGTTAACCATGGCAGAATCAACTTCATAATCATCATTTATATATCTGAATGACACTAAGTAACCTACAATACAGTAAAATCAAACTAACAGTCCAGAGAGCTATGAGTAAGGCCTACATCAAAAAATAAAAATCCTTAGTCCAATCTTAAAATAACTACAGACACATCATGTAGAGGAAGCTCCTCCTAGGTTTCAAATAGTCTAATGAAAGGTTAGAAAAATGCAAGTATGGATCCCTTTTAAACCCAAGTATCATACAATGACTTTAGAAATAAATCCCTGTTCTTAATGCCCTTTAGTTAATCCTGACAAGGCCTTCCCTACAACTACTCCAACTGCTACTAAGGTGCAGACATAAAAAAGGATTATAGTCATTTTTCTAACTTTTATAAGTTTCAAAACCCCCATAGCAAAGAAGAGCCCATTGTTCAGTGTGCAACCCATTGATTAGCTCATTCCAATCCTGCACCAGTCTCTTCCTTGCCTCAGGAGAGGTTTGCAAACTAAATCAAGAATGTTCCTAGCAACTAATAAGCAAAGGAAAGACTGACCCAATGTTTGGGAGGATTGAGAGATTTGAGTTAGTATGCCTTACAAATTTTGGCACCTGGATAGAGCTATTTCAATTATAAAAATATTGGGATTCTAAAGAATATATATATATATATATATATATATATATATATATAAGCTTGAAGGTCTTTGGCAGTCTTAGCCTAACAGGATACTAAACAATTACTGAAAATAAAACTGACAGTTTTATTAAAGTTTTCCAAGATAGTAACAAACTGCTATTCGATTATTTAGAAAAGATTAATGAGAAGTGGAAAACAAATGATTATTTATTTCCATTATCTTTTAAATTCAATGGGCAGAAAGGAGGACTTAGTGGAGTCAGGAAGATCTCAGTTTAAATCCTGCCTACATTAAATCCTACATACATTAGGTATGTAACTGTCACAAATCACTTAACTTAAGCCTCTGTTTCCTCTTCTGAAAATGGGTATAATAGAATACCTACTTTACAGAATGGTTGTGTAAATTCAATGAGATAATGGAGCTATGATAATCCCTTTGCAAACCATAGAGTATCATGTAAATGTTAGCTATTATAATAACAAAACAAATTATAAGTTAGTCAGGCTGCTCACTAAGTTAGTTTAAGTTTAAGTAAGTTTAAAAACTCTAAAGAAAGTAGCATACTTACCTATCAGGTGAATTATATTTGGAAGAAACTATTAGGTTTTGGCAAAAAGATGTCAGCAAAACATCAGTGACCTAAGACAAAAAATATATTTACATTCACTCTGGGGAGTGCAGGTTCCTGTATCAGGATAATATACATCATAGATAATATTGTAATACATCTATAGGGAACTTTGAAATTTAATCCTGAATATAAAATGTGATAGGTACAGAGAAAAGTGGTTCCAAGGTCTTATGTCCAGGAATGGCCTAAGTACATGCTTATAAAATATCCATTAACCAAATTGCTCCAGTCTCTTGAAAAACCAAACTAATATAAAAATCCTTTAACCAGCAAATACAAATTTAGGAGAAATTTATCTTATTATCTATCTTCTTAAACCTTAATATTTATCATCATAAATACAGAAATGGTCAAGTTTCCTTAACTCAGCTCCTACCTTCTTTACTCTGAGCTAGTTCATACTCACTTTCTGTTCTTGTTGCCCAAGTTTTAGAGAAGAGAAGTTAAGGTGAATCCTTGATATCTCAATTCCACTGTCATCACTGGACCCCAGAACAAATTTCAGTTTTTCAGAGATCACTGCAATCTGAGCAGACAAAGCTGCAAAGGGAAAGAACCCCAAAAGTAAGAGGAAAAGGGGGAAAAGGGTCGGGATTGGGGTAGCAAGTAGAAGCATTAAGCAAGAGAAAAAAATGATACTTATTAAACCAATTTAATTTTCTAGTTAACATATTATTTATTTATCTAGAAGTGAGAAGAATGGACCAGCTAAGCATTACTACAAAGTAAATTTCAAGTTCAAACTGGTCTCAATGTGTTCCCAGTCAAATATAAAATGGTGAATACTCTAAGCATTTATAACTAGTCTAGAATGGATTATTTTCCCTCTTCCCAGAACCAATGGTCTTAACCACTAAAAAGATGGGAGAAATTTATTTCAAACTGCAAATGGAAGGTACAGAATAATGGAAAGAGCTCTAGACTTGCAATCAGAAGTTACAAATTACAAATAAATGTTTAAGGCAGAATATGAACTCAAGTCTTGCTAACTTTATCTCCTCTACCAAGTGGCTGCCCTATTGATAAGAGCCTGAATTAACTTGTTATCTTTTAATTAAATGAGCTAACTGGATGTAATTGATTAATAAACTCCTTCCTTTTTTCTTTGAAATGGTAAACCAATCATCTATTCATCTAAAAGATTTTAAAACTTTAACTTAACATAATGAGCAAATGGCAAATTTCCTATCAGTGTGAAATATTGTGAGTAATAAGCCCCAGAAGTCTTACTCAGGCATTGACTGCACTACCCAAATGCTGAAACACTTTTTTAAAAACATGAGTCTGAGTTGTCCATATGTTTTTGGCTTTAACATAGTCTCAGAGTTTGATCCTCAAATACTAGGTGCTAATCTTCTACATTTACTATTTTAAAAGCTTCCAAAGGTTATTAGGATACAATGCAATGCGACACATGAGATGACCTGCCTATTTAGAGTGATATGATAAATCCTCAAAAATCATTAAACTCTCAACTTTATCAAAGTTTCCTCAAAGACTCTTTTACAATTTGAAAAAGTGGATTTAACTAGTATAGACTGTGGAAAACAATTTTATACTAAAAATCTGTTGAATTCCCAACAAAAAGTTTTTTTGTTTTAGAAATTCTATTTCACATTCAGAGTGCTTCAAAATATATTTCCTATAACATAAATCTAAGAACTCCCAGTTGATTTTGATGGAATGTCTTGCAAATATTGAGTGCTTTACAATTCAGTTGGAACACCTAAGACCTAGGATAGTGTATTTATTAATAGTTTATAGAAAGTTATATATATATATATATATATATATATAAAACAGCTTTCACTCTGATCACAAGAGTTAGTGGTAGTCAGGGTTAAAACTTACAACCACTATTTTTGACATCTGACAATAATGCTTGGTGCATTTGGGATGGTATATCTCAAGCATCTTATGAAAATTTCTTGAGTGTCTTTGGCTGATAGGACCTTTTTGACTGTGATGTCATGATTAGTCTAAAAAATGGAAATTTATCTTCCAACAAAGATTTCTGACCACTTCAGTAGAACTCAGTTTTCATCCCTTCTCTAGAAACACTATCTCTCATATGGGCTAGTTCTTGAAATTAGATTTTATCACTAAAACAAAGGGAAAAAGAGTTGAATCATAAGCTTAAATGAAGATAGTGTGCTTAAGGGTAAAAGAACTGACCAAAAAGTTCAAAGGCATGCCAAGAGTTAAATTACTTCACTCAAAATAATTTATCCCAGAAAATTACATTAAAAAAGACATGAAATCATCCATTTTCAATTATAGTCAAAATAGTCCCCTCATATAACTTAACTTATAAAGATATAATTTAAAATTAAATTAAATTTTATTAAAATTTAAAAATTAATTTAAAGAATCTAATTACCACCATCTCACCATCATAATTGGCAGGGTCGATTATCAAATTTCTCAACTCTTCTAATTCACCCTTTAACTGCTCCAGTGGTTCTCCAGCATTATCAGTCTCCATTTTTACTACCTGGTCTATATAAAATAAAACTTATTATATATTTTTAATTGCTAATTAATTTTTAAAATTCCAATATCTATAAATTAGCAAAGTTCATTTTTTTGTGTGTGACCATAGCCCCTTTTTAAAAAAAAAAATTTGGATTTTTTATTTTAATAACAAATTTCCATGCGAGTTTTCCAAAGTTATATAATTCATATTTTCTCCCTCCCCACTCCTGGAGCTGACAAGCAATTCAATCTGGGTTATACATGTATTACCACATAAAACATATTTCCATATTATTCATTTTTATAAGTGAATCTTATAAAACCCAAGCCACCAAACCATATAACCAAATAAACAAATGATAAATCATGTTTTCACCTGCATTTCTACTCCAATAATTCTTTCTCTGGAGGTGGAGAGCATTCTTTTTCTTAAGTCCCTCAGAATTGTCCTGGATCATTGTATTGCTTAGTAGCAAAGTCTATCACGTTTTGATCATTCCATAATATTGCAGTTACTGTGTATAATGCTCTGGTTCTGCTTATTTCACTCTGCATCAGTTCTTTCCAGCTCTTTCTGAAGTCATCCAGTTCATCATTCTTTACATCCCAATAGAACCCATCCCATCATATACCACAATTTCTTCAGCCATCCCCCAATTGAGGGACATCCTTTAGTTTCCAATTCTTTGCCACCACAAAAAGAGCAGTTTAAATATTTTTGTACAAACAGGTCCTTTCCCATTTTTAAAAATCACTTTAGGATATAGATTTGGTAGTGGAATTACTGAATCAAAAGGTATGCATTCTTTTGTAGCCCTATTCATATTCTTTGATTGGCCAAAAAGTTCTAAAGGCATGCCAAGAGTTAAATTATTTCACTCAAAATCATATATCCCAGAAAATTACATATGGAAATATGTCTGGCATGATTTCACATGCATAATGAGTATCATATTGTTTCCCTTCTCAATGGGTGGAGGAAGATAATTTATAACTCAAAATATACAAATATATGTGTATATATATACATATATATGTGTTATATAAAACATCTTATCCTTGATCTATTTACTCTTGTGTAAATCACTTAAAATTTCAGGTACTCAAAATGTACCTATACTAACTTTTTTAAGTATCTCTAGCTCTTGTTTGGTTAAGATTTTTTCCCTTAGTCATAATTTCAGAGAGTATATATGCTTCTCTTCTCATTTTTCCATATTATAATCTTTAATATTGTCATTTCAAATTGTTGGTTTAAATGTAATTTCTATCAGACTGCTTCCTAGTTTTTCCAGAAGTTGTCAAATAGGACTTTTTTCTTTTTTTTTTAAACCCTTACCTTCCATCATTGTATAAATGTCAATGCTACGTACTGGCTCCAAGGCAGAAGAGTGGTAAGGGCTAGGCAATGTGGATCAAGTGACTTGCCCAGGGTCACACAGCTAGGAAGTGTCTGAGGCCAGATTTGAATCTAGGACCTCCCATCTCTAGGCCTGGCTCTCAATCCACTGAGCTACCCAGCTGCCCCCAGGAGTTCTTTCTTAAGAAATTTACAATTTGGGTTTTATTGACAGTAAGTGAGTGAGTTCAACTATTTCTGGTTTTCTTTTTCTAATCTTCTCCATTGATCTTTTAAATTTTTCAACGAATAGCAAATGACTTTGATGGCAGCTTCTTTATAATATAGTCTGAGGTCAAGAAATGCTAGTCCTGGTCCTGGGTTCAAATCTGACATCAGATACTTTTTTAGAAGGAAGCATAGATGAAGGCAGGAAAATTGTGAAAGTAGCATATTGCCCATAAAATATACTTCTTTCTTTTTTCAATAATACCATTTTTAGTTCCCCTATTCATTCAATTATCTCCCAACTTTCATTAAAAAAAAAAAGGAAAAACAAAACATTGCCACAGAATATGATGAGGCAAACGAATCCACATGTTAAGTAGGTCAAAAAATGTATGTCTCAGTCTGCTTTTCAAGACCATTACATTTCTTTTGGGAGGCAGGAGACATTCTTCTTCATCAGTCCTTTCGGTTCATGGTTGATCACCTAATTGATCAAATTTCATAAATCTTCCAAATTTATTTTCTTTTATAATGTTACCATCATTGTATAAATAGCTCTCATGTTATTCTGTAAATAGCTTATTTTATTCTGTAAAAATTTGTACAAATGTTCCAAAATTTCTCTGAAACTCTCTTTTCCATCATTCCCTAGGTTACAAATAATATTCAACTACATTCATCAATATAATTCATTCGGCCATTTCCAAATTGAGAGGCACCTGTTTAATTTCCAGTTCTTTGCCACTTCAAAAAGTTTTATTCTAGGGGACAATTGTGTAGTTCAGTGGATTGAGAGCCAGGCCTACAGATGGGAGGTCCTGGGTTCAAATCTGGCCTCAGACACTTCCCAGATGTATGGCCCTGGGCAAGTCACTTAACCTCCATTGCCTAGCCCTTACCACTCTTCTGCCTTGGAGCCAATACACAGTATTTACTCCAAGACGGAAAGTAAGGGTTTAAAAACAAACAAACAAAAAACCCTCCAGGAACTGATGCAGAGTGAGAGGAGCAAAACCAGGAAAACATTGTACACAGAGACTGATACACTGTGGTACAATCAAATGTAATGGACTTCTCCATTAGTGGCAATGCAATGACCCTGAACAACCTGGAGGAATCTATGAGAAAAACCACCATCCACATCCAGAGGAAACACAGTGGGAGGAAAAACACCGAAGAAAAACAACTGCTTGATTACATGGGTTGAGGGGATATGATTTGGGATATTGACACTAAATGAATATCCTAGTGCAAACATCAACAACATGGAAATAAATTCTGATCAAGGACACAAGTAAAATACCCAATGAAATTGCACATAGGCTGTGGGAAGGGTGGGTGGAGGGGAGGGAGGGAAACAATGTGATTATTGTAACCAAGGAATAATGTTCTAAATTGACTAAATAAACTAATTCAAATGGAAAAAAAATTTAAAAAAGTTTTACTCTATATATTTGTATACATCTAGGGTCTTTCTCTTCTTTCATCTCTTTGGAAGAAGTATCACTGTGACAAAGGGCAACAGTTTAGTACCTATCTGCATACAGTTCCAAATGGCTTTCTGGAATGGTTAGAGGCTAATTTATGATTCCACCCACAGTGTTTTCAATTATGTGTGTATATATATATATATATGAAAAAATATATATATATATCTTGATATAGTCTACAAAATATTGGTCTAAACCTTATTTGCCATTCTTCTTTTCAGTTTCCCTAGAATTTATTGTCAAATGGTGAACCCTTCCTTGTCTCAATAGTTGGTGATGATAGGTTTATACAATGCTTTGCAACTCGGATCATTAACTTTTGTATGTTAAACACCCAATCTGTCTCTGATTGGTGTCTTTATTTTTTAACCAGCTACAAATAGTTTTGGACAAATACTGATATATATTATGCGATTAGTACTACTGTTAAGCTCTCTTCCTTCCTACCTTATTTCATTATCTTTCTTAATATTCCTGACCTTTTGTTTCATTGGGTGAATTTTGCTATTATTTTCTAGCTCTATAAAGTAATTCTATGATAGTTTGTTATATTGCACAAGTAAATTAATTTAATACTTTGTTATATTGGCATAGTCCACCAATGACCGATAAATATTTCTCTGATTTGTCTTCATTTCTGCAAAATGTTTCCTACATGTATTCATTAGGAATGCTTGAAAGTTCTCTTTTCCACTAAAGATCAACTTTTTTTCCTTTTAGTTTATACCAATTTTTACTGGGTAGATTATCCTTTTTAAAAAGATCAATCTTTTTGTCTTTTACTTTGGGGAATATCATATTCAAAGTTCTCCAGGTGTTGACAGGTTGTTGTCAAGTCATATGTGATACTGACTGGTTCATCAATACTTTAACTTTCTTTCTGGCTGCTCAAAATATTTTTCTTGGATCTAGAATCTCTGGATTTTGGTTTTGATGTTCCAGGGAATTTTCATTTTAAGGATCTTCCAGAAAGTAACTAGTGGATTCTTTCTATTTTAACTTTACCCTTTGGTTCTCTTTTACCTGTTTTTACATATCAGTTGTTTCTAGTAGGAGATACCATACTTTTTTTTTCTGTTTTTCTTTCCATTTTTTGGTTTTGTTTCCATATTTCTTATTGCCCCATGGAAGTCTCTGTTACTTTCTATTTCTATTTTTATTGTTGCATTGGCTGATATTATGATTACTACAATGTGGGAATTTGTTTTGCTTGACTAAGTTTTTACTAAGGTCTTGTTTTTCCTTTTTCTCATGGAGGTTACAGGGGAGGTGGTATGGAGAAAGAAGAGCCAGGCATAATGTTGCCCCCAAAACAGAAAAAAAAATTTTAAAGGGTCATTGAAATGTTTTGAAATGAACAGAAAAGAACAGAGGGAAGTCAAGGAGGAATAACAAAAAAGACAAATTTGAAGATAACTATTTGAATCTATTATATACTTAAAAACACAAGGTATAAGTAGCAAAGCTTACTTTCATATATAATCCTCTACCTATTTTTGTTGTTTTGTTGTTCATCCTTTGTTTTGAAGAGGACGGATTACATTACAGATGATATATTAACTTGAGAAGAATGAATTGGATTTAATTTGAGGCAGTTGCACAAAGTTATCAGCCTCACTCTCTTTCAAAGCCATCAAATTCCAGTGGCAAGACAAACGTCAGAACGACTAGTGATGGTTCAGTGAATAACCTTAGCATCTTTAATGTCTGATCAAGTTCTAATTGCTCCAGAGTGCCTGCTTCAGCTGCATTCATGACTAGCAAAAAAAATTGTTCTCAAACACCTATTCAGCCAGGGGAAGTCTTCACGCATTTGGGGTATATATTCCCTAACTCACGAACAGTTGGTGGTATTTCAGTTACCCTCTACCTATTCTACTGTTTATATGGAAGTGCTTATTTCATTTGGTATTTGTTAAATTCAGGATGAAAAGATTAAAAATTAATATTTTTTAAAATGAAAACAAGGAACTTAAATATTGGCAGCTGCAGAAAAACAAGTACACTCATTCATATCTTCTGGAACTATGAATTTCTAAATTTTTAGCAGTGTGCCACAAACATCACAAAAATAAAGCTATTTAGAATGATTGCTATAACAATGCAAAGTGAAAAAAAGTATACCAAGGAGAACAGGGCACAAGATTAACTATGATTACTTAAAGGAAAAACAAAAACTAGGAAGCTAAGCTGACTAGGAATCTATGCAGCTATAAAGATGCTGACTCCAGGCCAACTATAAAATGAGATCCTAAAAGGTTATGTAAGCTTTCCCTAAGGCCCTAGTTTGTGCCATTACTCACATGCAGAATTAATGGAATAAGATAAAATGAAATAGATAAGACTATACAAACAGAGCTGTAGCTAAACCTTTCCATATCTAGAGTAAAACCATCATAAAAGAACAAGTAAACAACTCTAAAAAAATTCGAGATCCATTTCATTATTTTTCCTATAAGTAGAAAAATCTATAAGGTAAAATTTCAATAATCTAAAAAAAAGAAAAATAAAATTTGTATAGGATTAAACATTACAAAAAAGAGAAGCAATGCCTATATTCTTCTTTACAACTTGGATATTTATATTACTAGGGCAAAAAACAGTGACTAGACCTTAAACACTGGGCAAAAGACAGGAATGAGATTACAATCTTCAATTTATATAGATGAAATGTTGTTTTTGTTTCTACCTGCATAATTTGAAATTAAGACAAATGCTAGGGTTTTTTAAAAGCAAAGATGGTTCTAGATTTTTGCTGAACTATCCACACACTCTCCTCTAACTCTCTTTGTTATAAACATAGATTTTAGCAAGATAGGTAACTAAGAGATTCATTTGTATATCTAGATAGGGTTGGAATCTACAATGTTGACCTAATCAACATCATATCTAATCAAAGGAGCTTGTTGGACTATATATGTTACATGGGGAAAAAAATTCCTGATCAAGGAAATGGAAAGTATCAAATCATTTACTAAGCACTAAATTAGTAACTAAGTGACCTCACCTTGTAGTTGCCTCTCTTCTGCAGCAGAACAGGCTTGCAGGTAGTTGGAATACAAATTTGCAGGAATTTTATCAGCTCTAGATAAAAGAAAAACAAACAAATTATTTTTATTTAGAACTCAAATTTTTACAGTTGGAAGGATTTGTTAGCATTGTTCAATGCTTAAAATAAATTGAAGTTTTGAAATATTTACAATGAGAATGAAAACTGTATAACCACTTAAAAAGGCACAACTTAGCTAATGTTCTTTCTGTAATATCAAAGAATTAAGTGACATTCTTGTAGGCACTTATAAGCAAAGGCAGAAAATGGAAGAGAATATGGGTACATGTTAACATGAATGATCATGGCACACATAATGTATATGTGATACTATATCCCCCAAAATATTCATACAAGTCTTCAAAAGTGTGGAAGAAATTTTCAATACTTGTTGGATACAAATAAGATTGTCATTAAAATCTAAGCAAAGTATTTTAAGCATAAAATATAGTTTTAAGTGAAGTGTATATAGAAAAAGCAAAGATGAAGTAGGCCCCAGAGATGGTCTAGTAGGGTATCATAATAGTGTAATTTTTCTCATCTCAACCTTTTCCCATTTCCCACTACTTTTAAAAAACTTTGGTACAGACTTTACAATTTTGTATTTCTACCTGAAAAAAAATGGGAACCACTAGCAACTATTAAGAGTCACAAGTAAGGAAGAAAGTGTCCTGTGGTAGTGCATTGTTTTAATTTCAATCGATTATTTCAAATTAAGAACTTTTCTAAATGACAGTGATTTTCTTTGTAGGTCAAGTCTAACCCCATTTTTCCTTTTTATTTTCCTCTTTTGCTTAAATTCTCCTTTCATGGTTACTGCACAACTATAAAACATTTCAAATTTCCAAATAATTCATCCCAAAGCTGTCAATTCTGGAAATTAAAGTACAATCTAACTACTAATTTATGCATCACTCTGTAAAGAAAATGTTCCCCATGATTTCCAAATCTTCCCTACCAATATACTATAGCTTTATAATTCAAGATGTATTACAACATGGTCTAGTAACATGTTAATTCATTATTCCATATCCCCCTTCCTGATATTCATACCTTCTGAGGGAATCTATAAAAACCATTCGGGAATCAGGAGATTCAGGAAGCTGCACAATAAAAACACAAGAATCAGAATGAGAGGCCTAAAGTGACTTGTAATTGTCTTCCTTTAACTTCTAACATGTGGAAAAAAAAATACTAACCACACGAGGTATGAGCAGAGCTGGGAGAAAGCGAGACACATAGTAGGGTTTCCTAAATATGCTGGAACACAGAACCAAAAACACAATGATGATTCTTCAGTTAACAGAGGAGCGGTTTGAACAATATTCAGAATAGAAATCATAAATACAAGCATCCTGAGAGTTGGAAGGGCCCTCAAATATCATCTTGTCCAAGATATGCTTGACCAAATAGTCCTTCAGCCTTCATGGGCCATTTAGCTCATTACAGTGGCTTTAGGCAGACTGACAATTTAGGTTTTAGGATAATAAAGATTCGCTTATTGTTGCTACAGTGTGCACCTGGCTTTCTGTTCTCTAATTGGTATCTACCAAACAATGGCATTTGGATAGGTTTCCAAATTAATAATTACAAAAAGAAATCAGAAGATGAAACAGTATTCCATGGTGGCATAGGTAATAATAGCAACAGAGTATTTTGAGGTTCACAAAGTATTTTCTTCACAACTCAAGAGGATACAATGGGCAAGTATTTTGACTCCCATTTTACATTTTGTACTGAGTCTAAGTGACTTGCTGATGAGTGGCCAGCCAGGTATTAAGTAGAACTTAAGACTCAAATCCAGGGCTCCTACAATAAGGCTATTGTTTAGAGATGGAACTGATCCTAAGCTATGCTTTGTCAGGACTGACAGCATTTCTTTAAAATCAGAAAGTCTGAGTTCTTAACCTGGCTGTACCATTACTTGCCCTTTCTATGGTTTAGTTTCCCCATCTGTAAAAATGAGAATATTTGCTTCATGTGACTTTAAGAGTTTAAATTTATAATTGCTCCTATGCAAAGAAATTTGAATAATCTTATTATTATCAAAATTAAATGGTGCAAACTGTGGGTTGGATATTATGGCTGCGTGCTACATGGGCAATAATATCCTACCTGGCTTCCATTACGGTTACTGGGATCTTCCCTGTGTGTTCAAATACCTGAATGGCTTTTTCAACATCTTGTTCTGCCTGGCAGTGGGGCTGGCTCATGTACAAGAAAGAGAAAGTTAAAATAATAAATTAAACAGTGCTGACCTTGATGAGATTAAGGCTTTCACCTTCCTGTTCTTTAATATTCTATAATGATCATCACCTTAAAATACCTGGAAGATAACAGCTAAAGTAGATGATGCACAAAAAATAAATTCCTCCTGGGTGGTTTGGCTTAGTAAGGACTGTCTGGGAATTAGGAATGGGGACACAGTAAAAAGTGAGCAATGTAAGGAGTTGAAAGAAGAAATTATTCCAGTTATTCCTCTAAGCCAGGCCTACCAGTAGGGCATCTCTCCCAGGGGCTGTTGTAGGATGCTACCTATAACCTAGGTGGTAATTAATGAATCATCAAAATTTGTTTGGATCATGTTTCCTCAAGGACAAGAGATCAGGGAAGTTGGAATTATGCCCTAATGTTTACTTGTTGAACTTACTTTTGCAAAAGGTCTTCTTCCAGACTGGTTATTGCTAGTGGCTTTTGAAATTAAACATTCCCACATGATAGTCACTAGAGATCTCAAGCCACAACAAAGAGACTTGATAAACTGATTTCTAAGAGACGAAGGAATACACCCTACTGTACATTTTACAACCCCTTTTCTGTTCTGTGACAATGAAAGGCCTCTCTATCATGTCAAAATGTGTCTCATTGTGTCCCATTGCCTTTCCACATAATATCTAGCCACACAGATCTGCCATGTGGGTCCTATTATAAGTTCAAACAAAACTAAACTAACTTCCATTCCCTCCCTTTTTGTTCTTGTTCATTATAATAAAAATGATGTGCAATTTAAAAAATTAGTTGATGTACAAAAAAGAACTAAAAATCATTTATTAATTTCTTCAATTTAAAAAATTTAACCATTCCTATGAACTATCTTAAGTGTAAATTTATATTTTTACCCTGACTCTGTATGAGGGTTGAGTACTCTCAAATAGTTCAACCTCAAAAAATCCAGTCCTATAAGGAAAGCCACATGTGCCGAGGTTACACTGACATCATGCACTTCATAGTACAATGCAATCACACATATTTTTAAGATCCAAGCTCAACACTGATCATCCACCACACACTATTGTGTGTGAAACATATTACATATTTATCCAGATCAGATTAAGCAATTTTACATAATTATATTCATTTATGTGCAAATATGAAAGCTATAACTTCTAAGAAATATTTTCCAGACTTATGGTACCTTTCACCTTTTACTTGGTTCTATGAGTTCTATGGGGCAATTCACTTGACTCCCACAGCCTAGCCCTTACCACTCTTCTGTCTTGGAACAAATAATTATTATTAATTCTAAGATGAAAGGTAAGGATAAAAAAAGAAAAAGAAATATAATTTTCCATAGAGCCATACTTTATCAAATGTTTTCTCTATTTCTTTTCTTTTCCTTTATTTTTTTTAAACTTTACATTCAGTCTTAGAATTGATAGAAGTATCAGTTCCAAGGCAGAAGAGTGGCAAGGGCTAGGCAATGGGGGTTAAGTGACTTGCCCAGGTTCACACAACTAGGAAGAGTCTGAGGCCAGATTTAAATCCAATGAGCTGCCGAGCTGTCCCATTACTTTTCAGTAAATAATTTATTTCCTAGTGTTCTTAACTAACACATGTATCCAAAAGGGAAACATGGAACCAAAAGTCTATTGACAAGCATCACTTGTTTTTTCTTAAAAACTAGGGTCTTAAAAAAATAACTAGGGGGCAGCTGGGTAGCTCAGTGGATTGAGAGCCAGGCCCAGAGAAACAGTATTGATTCCAAATCAGAAGGTAAGGGTTTTATTAAAAAAATAAAATAAAATAAAAACCTAAAGTCTTGTTTTTATATCACAATTCTTTCTGCATATAATTCTCTTCAATTTCCTGAGTGGGAAATGAACAAGCATCATAACTCAAAATGGACCACAGACAAAGAGAATTCAACAGCAGAGGAATTTGCTGAATAAAATGAGAACCTCTCTCTGATAAGTGGCTACAGGAAAGAGACCTCCATGAGTCTGGACCAATGTATAATCCCAATACTATGAAAAAGACCTCTTCAATCAAAATATTAGCATCTAAGAGAGACTCCGCCAGCTCTTCAGCATCTATTCCAGTACCTCTACAGCTTCTCTTGCTGATGACAAATCCTCATAAAGTCCCATATCTTCTATAGCAACCTTGAAATGATAGAAGGGTGAAAAAAAAAACGGAAATTGTCACAAAACACTAATATTAAAATCTGAGATTAAAAGACAGTATTTTCAACAATGTACACTGAAGTATTGCTATTTTGAACTTGCCTTGAGATCAGCCAGTCGAGTTTTGGCTAGAGTGATATATTCCATAAGCAAAGACCGGTATTTTACTGGTACCAATGGTGGATGAAGAATGTGAATCTGAAGGCAAAAGGGCAGAGTGGAATTACTTTATCAATTTAGGTATTTTTACAGCTCCTTTAAAGAGGCTTTACAACTTTATCCCAAAAGCTGCTTCTCTTCAGAATCCAACAGAACATTAATATAACATATAAAAGCCAAATGAACAAAAGGGAAAGACAGCACTTCTGTCAGAAAATTAAAAGAAACTCTGGATTATTTAGTATTCAAATTATCAAAGTACCTTTCACACTTTGGGTTCTAAGTGCATCTCAAGAAATTTAAAAAGCAGAAACACATCGAGTCCAAGAGATAGTCTGAGAGAGTTACTAGGCTATTTCTAATAATTCGGGGGGGGGGGGGGAAGATTAGCAAAAATTAAACCTAGTGAACAGAATTTTACATATTCACATCTCTGTAAGCAATTTCTCACCTTCATGTACTGTGGGGCTTCAAAGGGTACTAGGTCTGAAAGAAACTTGAATAAGAAAACTAAAGCTTTCTTACTGCAGCCATGGTAACCACTAACATTCCCAAAAGAAACCTGAAAAGAAAATCACAAATGTAAGGCACCAGAGTCTTAAAGGGTCTGGCCAGAGTAAAAATCTGACCTAACTCATTTGTCTCTTCATTTCTGGCAAAAAAAAAAAAACACTAAAAAGAAAGGTTTTTACCCACTGTTAACAATCTTTCATCTCATATCCAGAAAACCTACTACTGGAAAATATCCAGATATGGTGAAAATTATATAATGCTGACATTGACAAGTCATGGACTAATCAGAGAGGCTGAAAACTTTCTAACTAAAAAATAACTGTAAAATAGGACAAGTAGGACCTTTCCTTACAATAGAAAAATATTTTAGAAAAATATATAAATTTAGATGAAATTAAAGGTTTATTAACTTTTTAATTTTTAACAACTTTTATTTTACTTTCTTTTTTCAATTAACAAGCATTAATTTTCTAAAGGAAAAACAGTCTTTGTAAAAATTTGCATAGTCAAATAACAAATTCCAACATTGGCCATGTCTAAATATGTATGTCTTGTTCAGGATCTTTAGTCATTAGTTACTTTCTTGATAAACATATAAAGTTGTGTGATTTAATGAATAGAATAATGGGTTTCTATTCAGGCAAAGCTGATATTTCTCATGTGACTACAGGTAAGTCATTTGATCTCTATATGTTTCTCCAAGTGACTTCTACCTAGATTTTATCTACGAAGCCATAAATGGAATGTAATCTGCATTGCTGAAAGCTCCATATGACTTTTTTAAACTGTAAGAATAACTTTTGGATATGGGTTTAGTTGAAACTTAAAACACCAGGCCGACCTAGGACTCCAAATCAAACTTATAAATAGCTACTTTCCTAGAATAAATAATGATTTAGATAGGACAAATCAACTAGGGATTCTGGGAACTTGAGTGCTTCCCCACTGTAAATGTTCTTTGTAATCTATATTCATATTTCCAATTTCACAGTAATATGTTACCAAAAGTTATGCTCCTTCAAAAATTATTACTGGCATATTTTATTTTAAAATGGCAAAGTACAGTTTTAATATAAGTTTTATCTTATTTCCCATTAGGAATAAATAACATTTTTTAAATGCTGCCAATTCCTTTGAAATTTATAATGACAAACACAAAATGCCAAATGGTCAATTTAAACTATATCTTATTTTGTTGTGTCAAAAAAAGCTCAACTTATTCAGATACCTGTCTGTGTGACTGGCTCCTACTCCAATGGGAACCAGAGAACAGATGTAATCCTAAGATAGGAAACCAACTATAAACATGATTTTTTTCTTAGAAATTAAAAAGAGAGGAAGATGATTATAAATTGAAGATTTAAGATTTAGGCATCCAGGGCATGTAGGTTAAAAAAGAATCACCAAGATGGGAGAGGAATTGCCATCTGCATAATGAATCATGGAGCTTTTTGGTATTCATATGATGGTCAAAATTTGTACATGACTCTATATGCCTTTTTTGAATTGTAAGAGTAACTTCTATATCTTTTGTAAATGTATTTAGTTCAAACTTTAAAAAAACTAGGCAGAACCATGACTGAGTCAGAATCAATAATTTAGACAGAGATGTGAACTAGAGCATCTGGGAAAGTCTGCAACCATTTTTACATACACACACGTGTTCAAAGCTGTGAGAGTATGTCCGGTAATAGGGCTGGGGTTTTTAGTGGGCAGCAAGTTCAATATGAATCAACAATGATACATGGTAGTCAAAAAAGGAACATCATCTTTGATTGCATTAAGAGGGTCAGGGTGTCAAGAATCAAAAAAGTAATCCTTCGGCCCACTGTTTTCTAGTAAGACAACATCTAAAGTGTTGTTTTCAGTCCCAGGCAATGCATATTCATATTAATAAGCTGAAGAATGAACTCAAGAGGCAAACAAGATAGTGAGGAAGCCTAGAGAATATGACATCCCTGGACCATAAGGAAATGGGAATGTCTGGCCTAGAGAAAACAAGATTTAGGAGGAATACAGTATCTGTCTTCGGTTACTTGAAGGGCTACGATGTGGAAGAGAGATTGATTAGGCTTGTGCTGTCTTGTCATTAAGGGCAGAGCTAAGAATGATAGACACTGAATAAAGGCATATTTAGGTCTGATGTGGAGAAAAAATTTCCACTGACCAAAAGTGGAAAAGGCTTTCTTATGTGGTATTAGGTAATGGTGGTAGTACTTCACTAGAGGGAATCTAATCTGAGGGAAGGATGGCTATATACAATCTTTAGAGAGGGCATTCCAATGGGTTGAACTAGATGACCTCTGAGATCCTTACCCAATCTGATATATAATGATTCTCTTTATCTGAGAAACTGTTGCAATGAACTAAATATAACTTTTATTTTGATTTCCCCTAAGGAATAAATAAAATCTATCAACAACGAATGGATCTTGGCAACGGATCAGATATACTTCAATTTAAAAACATTTAAATAAATGCTAAATTGATGGAAGGGTTTGGAAACATAATATGGAGGCTACATAGTAGGGTTGGGGTAGAGTAGTGGGGATCAAAATATAAAAGAAAACATTCATTATTATCAATCCCCCAAATCTACACTGAAACTACTTTGTGCTCTTGTAAAATATTAGTTCGATTAAAAGTGAAGTGAGGTATTGCACTGAAAATAGAATCTATCCAAAAAGAAATACAATTCTACCCACATTATTTAGAATTCTGGCTGACCTGGATGACCTTATTATACTTGAGCCTAGCATTTCTAAGCTCTAGGGACACTGCATTCATATACTGTTACTCCATTATAATCCATTCTAGAACAAAGGACAGTTCTTTTTCATTATTCAGAAACATTAGGTGCCTAACTGCCTATTATGCTGTCCTAGACTCTTTACAAAAAAAGCTCTCTGCTCTCTACAAATTCCATCAGTTCACATGACATAGCACCAAATATTAGCCATATTATTTTATCTACCTTAATACTACTTAATATTAGGAATTTGAAATGTCATTGAAGAACCTCGGATTGCCATTAGCATTTCACCCATAACCATTTTTAGCTCTGAGAAATTTTCTAAGTAAGAAAACTATAATGTTTCATAACCTAAATTTCTCTAGGGAACTGTTAAAATATTTTGGCAAACTGGCTAAACATATTTGTGGAAAATTCATCACTCTCAGTTAGTACCAGGCTGAAGAACAATTAGAAAATTTAGGAGAAAAAAATGAATGGAAAGAGGTGGATGTCAAGGTTGAGTTCTCAGTCAAATGTCTGGGTGCTTAAATGGTGAACGTGAACAGCAACTTCTAGTTGTTTTTAGGGGGCAATCCCTGCTCACTAACAGAGAGATTAGAAGATTACAAAGAGAAAATGGAAATGAACATTTCTTTTAAAAATGCACTTATTCTTGCCAGTGAGATCACACAGACAACCAGACACACATACTCAAAATAAGGCTAAAGCTGAAACCGTGGGAGTCTCTCATATAAACTTCAATGTGAAAACAATTTATTTGTGTAGCAATTATGCATTACCAAAGGAATCTCAGTGTTCATGATCAGAGTAAGTCCTAGGATTGTAGAGGTCAAAGCTACCTGTTGAAATATGAGCAAGCTAAATTTAGGACAAATAAGAAAAAATACAGAGTGGAATTCATTATGCTAAGGTGGTACTGGGAGCACCTATAAATGGATATAAATTTGTGAATGAAAGAGCCATAAATAGTTCAAAAGAAAAGGTGAGACAGTCTTATTCTTTCACTGTGAGCAAGGAAAAGAGTACTTTCTCTCAAAACAGAGTGGCAACATTTCTCAGCTCCACATAATCCCAACCATCAGAGCTGTCCAAAACTGGATTGGGCTTTCTCAGAGAAAAGGGAGATCATTATCACTGGAGGTCATCAAAGAGAGACTGGATGGATAACTATCTGCAGAGAAGATTCATGCTTTAAGTTGGACAAGATGGCCTGTAAGGTCCTATGCCAAATAATTCTATAATTCATACAATAATTATATTGTTTCTTAGATTCCCTGACATTCTTTATCCTGTTAAAGTAAGTATGCAAAATAAAGTGACTAAAATGTGTATATCCATTGACCCAAAGTTTTTAGTACTAGCCCTTATATCATAAAGAGGCCAGTAAAAAAAAAGCAAGTCCCTAAATAAACCAAAATATTTGTAGCAGCACTTTTTTGTAATAGCAACAAACCAGAAACAAAGAAACCATTCGCCAAATGGGAAATGGTTAGCTAAATGGTAGTTCTTGACTGCAATGGAATACTACTGTTCTGTAAGAAATGATGTGTGATAGATGCAGAGGAATCTGGGAGAATCTACATGAAATGATGCAGTGAAATCAACAGAGCCAAAACACCAATATATACAGTGATTATAATATTGTAAACAAAAAGAAATATGATGGAAATCAAAAGACTTTTACAATTATAAAGAATAAGCATGGCTCAAAGAAAAGGGGGAAACCCACCCATCCCTTTGCAGAGGTGGAAAGTCTACAAGTATAGTACAGTGCACATATTTTCAAATGTTTTCATATTATTGATTAGTTGTGCTGATTTTTTTATCTTTAAAAATATTATTTGTTTTATTGGTCACCTCTCTGTGAAGGATAAACTGAGGAATATTTGGGGAAATTATAGTAAAGGAAAACAAATGGCATCAATAAAAAACTTACTCAAAAAATAATACAAAAAGACAAGAAACAGATGGATCTGAGCCAACTTTGAGTTTCATCTAGATAAGCAGATACTTGCTGCCAACTGTAGTGAGGCAATTCTTAATTAACTAAATAATTAGAGTAATAGAGTTGGATAAGATGTTTATGAGTGATTCAGGAATCCTTTAAATTCAGACAGTGGAATTCTCAAAGAGATGATGGAAAAAGAATTCCCAGATTCCCCTAGCAGGGGGCAGTTAGAAATTCTACACACTCTTTGAGTTTGTTGCTCAAGGGTTGATGGTTGGAGATTCCTCTGAAAACCTTGGAAGAGTTAGTGACAGTTGGTCTGGAAAACATCTTGAGAGCTGAGAAGAATCGGAGATTAATTTGACAGTGAGAGAAGTTCAGACGGTTCCCTAATTCGGACAGAAGGGGAAGAAGAGAGCTTTTCTTTTTTGAACCTGCAAAATCTGTGATCCAGTCACAGTTTGAGCTTATAAACTGGAGAGAGAAACAGAGAAGGCTGAATTGAATTTTTGAAGATTTAATATAAGGATAACTTAAAATAGCATAGATTTTATAATTAGAAATATATTTTAAATAGGTTAAGGAATTTTAGTATAGGCTTGGTTTCCAAGCAGAAGACACTCCTCACTGAGTTTTTAGTTGGGGTTTTTTGTTTTTTCAGTTAGAATTCTTAGCTTAGGGAAATAAATACATATAATCAATATATTTCATACTTTCCTTTTTCTTTCCCTGCATTCTTATAGTTACAATAAATAGGGTTTTTCTATAACCAGTCTCAAATTGATTTCAACTGCAAAGTCCAGCCATTTCTCCAACAGTTATCAACTGGATAATCCTTAAACCTAATAGCCTACCAACAACTATTGATAACTATTGATATCAATACCAATCAATATAAGGGTCAATATTCCCCATAACACAATTAAGAAGTTTCTTCTCTCTCTCTCAACCCTTATCTTCTGTCTTTGAATCCATACCGTGTATTGGTTCCGAGTCAGAAGGGTAGTAAGGGCTAGGCAATGGGAGTTAAGTGACTTGCTCAGGGTCACCCAGCTAGGAAGTGTCTAAGGCCATATTTGAACCCAGGACCTCCCATCTCTAGGCCTGACTTTCAATACATTGAGCCACCTCGATGCCCCTCTTCTTACACTCGTAAGGATTGTTCCTTGATGTGGGAAAGGGAGAACACTAACCTACAGATAGTGAACTAACACAAAATTTTTTTTTTAAGTTTTGAAATTTTTTCACAAGACTGATTTAAATAATGTCACTCTTTCAATGCATATACCCTAAGTTAACACCTCCATACATGCACTGAACCTACCTTAAACCAATCTGCATAAGGAATGAACACAGAAGGTCCCTCCAGAGCAGCCTGTCGAGCTATAAGGAATGCAGTGATCATGCTTTCTAAGTCATAACTCTCAAAAGCTTTAATCATCAAATGGGCCAACAAATCTAAAAGAGCAAAAAAACTAAATTAGAATTTCTAAACATCTACAGTGGAGATCACAATTAGAATCCTGGTATAGTATACTGTTACCTTACATGGTAAAATTACAATATAGAAATGATTAAACTGCTTTGTAAATTTGAGAGTGCTCTATATATGCCAGTTATTAAATCATACCTAGACTGCCCATTTCAAAAGGACTGCCATTTAAAAGAAAAATTATAATGAAAACAATGTAATATTTTATACTCAGAAGCTATGTCAGGACTTTAAGGTTATCATTATATATACCAATTATTACACTATAAATAATTAATAGAAGATTCTGATTAAAATAATGTCAAATAATAGAGAATATTTATCATTATAAAACTTGATTCTAGGTTATACAATAATAAAGATGACATTTTATTATCATGCTGAAACAAACAATGTAAGATTTACTAATTGTTTTACAAATATTTCAAAAACTGTGTTTCTGGAAAAGTTGATTTCTAGATCATTGATGGAATTCACAAGTAAAAAATAAGTAGAACAACTCTCTTACAATTCCAGACTTCCTTTAAAAGTCTGTTGATTTACTCACTAAAACCAATAAAATGTTTAGTTATTTTTACCAAAAGTTAGTATCTAATATCTCTTGGTTATCAACCAAGAAGCCAATACTATTAAAATCTTACTGACTTGATACCTTTAATAAGTTGCTGTGCTTCAGCCAAGCACACAACCAGCGTAGATACACAAGACAACACAAGCTGCCAGTTGACTTCATGTGTTTCCAGGACTTCTTGCAAATGCCCAATCAGCTCTTTGGGGCTAAAAATTACAAACAGCTAGAAAGAGAAGTACCAAATCTCTTTAATTTTAAAGCCCAAACATCTATTATACTAGAAAATAAAGTCTGCCATGACTCTTCTCATAAATGCCCACCCACCAATTTATTCACCATATCTTCATCACAAAATAATTTAAATAGTATACCAGCTTCCAAAATGCCCAAATCAAGTTTATCATTAGCAAAATGCTAGAATTATTTCATGTTTTACTCCTCTGTAGGTATCAGATGTAGTCTATAATAGAATTCTTCATTCTTTTCTCCAAAATAGACATGATCATTCATTTATTCCATTCCTTTGACCAAATAACACTCATGAAGTGCATATTATAATATAAGACACAAATCCAAACCTTTACCTTTGCCAGTATACTTGGGGTTAGCTCCCTCTCCATAATTATCTAAGCTAGTCAAAAATTCCATAAAAAGAATTAATAATCCTATAGGTTATTTCTTTCAAATATCTTTACAAATTTTACAAGTGATAATTATTTAACAGCATTTCCAAATCATGCAGTCATATTTGGATACCTCATTGGGTTCTCTCTGTGGAACTGGATACTTAGACAGGTCTTCAGCTAGCAGTTCAATGACTGCTATATCAATGGCCTGTCTCCCAATGGACAGTCCACAAGACTATTCTGTACATGTCTTAAAAGCTGTTTCTACTTTATTAAATGCTAAACAGATTATGGGATAGGGTATCCCAAAAGCTTCACTTATATGAAACATTCTGTATACTTAATCTGCTGAAACAATGTAATCCCTGGTTGAAAAGATTTAGAACTGAATATAAAGAAAAAGAAAGTTAAAGGCTTAATGCCTCAATGAAATCAACTTACCCTTCGATATAAGGTAGTGAGCAAAGGACAAGTTTTTGCAAAGCTCCAATCCTTCTGCCTTTGAATGGCATCACACACTGTCCCAGAGAAAGACAGAAAAACTCTCAATGGAAGTAGATGTTTTTAGTTTGAATGTAAAAATAAATATTATTATAATCTAGCATCAATACAGACATATGGTATTAAACCAAAATTTCTTAAATTTTACCCTCCCATGGCTTAATTACTTAGTAAGTCAAATTAACACCACAGTATAAATTAAGATGATGTCTAAGAGAACCTACAGGTTTCACTACAAGCATGAAGTCATACTATCAATAAGATGCCAATAAAAAGGATAAATTCACAATTCTGCATATTATCATTCCATTTGTGATCAGACATACCATTTACTGGTACTTTTCTTAGCACTCTGAAGGAGCTGACTCAACATTAAAAGTTTACTTTTCAGATATGAAAGGCAAGTCACCTACATATTATGTATCTACCTAGTAAACCCCGCAATTCCCTTTCCCCAACATTCAGTATGGTCAATCTTCGATATTATAGTCACCATGGTTGTCTTGATTTTATTATCTAAATTTACCCCATTTATGGTGGAGGGCTGAGTATACTAAAGCTTATGGTAAACACTTTAGATCCTCTTTTGAGGCCTACCTTTTAGAACAGGATTATAAATAAGTATCTGAGTCAAGGTGTAAGAAAAAAATCTTTGCAGAGAATCTGGTGGAACCATACTGCCATAAACAGAGCATTTGAAAATATTTAACCTGCCAAAAGAATAAAAAGAAAAAAAGTTTTCATAAAAAGAATGTTTATCAGGGGTTAATCTTTAACTCCTTGCTTTCTCACTGAAGACTCATGTCCAAGCTGTGACCAAGTCTTATCGACTTTACTTTCACAACATCTCTCCAATATGCTCCTTCTCTCCTCTGGTGCAGACTGTCATCACTTCACCCCTGGATTACTTCAGTAGTCTGCTAGTGGGTGTGCCTGCCTCAAGTCTCTTTCCACCCCAATCCATCTTCCACTCAACTATCCAACTGACCCTCTGCAATCCACCATGACTATTCAATAAACTCCAGTGGATTCAAATATAAAAGACAATGATAACAGCTTCCTTGCTGTATCTTGCAAGACATTCAACCTCCTGACTAGTTATTTTATCTGGCTATCTACTCTGCCGGCAATCTTCTCCCTCCACATCTCCATCTCCTGGCTTCCCTCCAAGATACAGATAAAACTGCCCTTCCTACAAAAAGTCTTTCCCAAATTCCCTTAATTCTGCAGCCTTCCTTTTGTTGATTATCTTCAATCTGTTATTCCTTTATCTTAATTGCACATGGAGATCCTATGCTGAGCACTGAGGACACAGATACAAGCACCAAAGAAGAGCAGCCCTACCTGCCAGGAGCTCACATTCTAGTAGGGGAAGAGCACACATAGGAGGAAACTAGGGAGTGGGGAAGGAGGAAAGTGCCTACCCTGGAGCCTGGTGGTGAAACATGGTTGATTCAGTCTTCCTCAACATGGAGGTTCTGGGAGGAACTCACCAATGGGAGAGGACAGTTGAAGTATGGGAGCAAGAAGACAGAAGATCCAACGAAGAAAAGGTTTAAAATGAAAGCAAGCATGTTATCTCTGAGGCAGGCATTACAGAGAGAAGAATGAGGGAGAGGATCTGCAAAAGGGATATTGGGGGATGGGAACGAGGGAGAAGGCAGCTGGGGAGGGGACCAGAATTGCTGGGATGGGGATGGGAGTGGTACTTTACTAATAACTGAGCAATGATTTATAAATCCTGACTGCTGAACTGATTGACTTTTCATTTTTACTAGTTAGTGCAAAAGCTTATCTGTACATATTTTCTCTAAGACCTTAAAATGTATATTCTACATGGTTCCAATTCTAGTCTTAGATTGGTCTGCTTAATTTCAATTTAGACAAATATAAAAGCTTAATCAAAAGCAAGGTAAGGCGCAGGATGATGTGATTAGGAATGTAAACTAGAAAACAGGTTTTCTAAGCAGCCAATAAGTGATTCAAGAAGTTGCCAGTACCTCAGGCTACTCAGTTCCCGTGACCTGCTCTTCATTTCACGTCAGCTAAACACAGAAGGGGCCATGTCAAGTATTACTTCCAAGTTCACGAACTCTAAAATTCCTTCATTGGACCATAATCTTTTATCATTCTCTTTCCCTATGCTTTATGCCCTGTAGACCTGTTCTTTGTCTTCCTTGTGACCTCCACTCTTTCCACCTTTCAGTCCTTTCCTAGGCTATTACCTGGCATGGGTTATATTCTCTTCCTTTCTAGAACCAGCCCAACTCTATGCTACTGGCTTGGTTCCTCTTGCTCTATTCCTATCACCAATAGCACCTGCCAAATCTCGTCTCTGTATTATTTTCAGCATCATTCAGCATTTGCTCTATTCACCTTCTGTTGAATGAAGGAAATCAGTAAATGTATCTAATCTCAATGGGCAAACATTCTATTCCTCCCTCAGTGATCAACTCTCTCACTCTCCACAGCTGCTGTTGCAAACCTATTCTCTTCTCAAATCTCCCGTTTGATCCCTTCATCTAAGAATCTCACCTCAATCCTTCATCAAAAAAGTCCAGACCAGCTGTGTGACCCTGGGCAAGTCACTTGACCCCCATTGCCTAGCCCTTACCACTCTTCTGCCTTGGAGCCAATACACAGTATTGACTCCAAGACGGAAGGTAAGGGTTTAAAAAAAAAAAAGTCCAGAAACCAGTCACTAAGAGCTCCCTTTCTCATCTCCTCCTCATTCTATATCATTCAGATTTTCACTCCACTATCTCTTCTTTCACTCTCATCTCAGATTAATGAGGTGCCTTTCTTTTTGCCAAGGTAAACATCACCCTCATCAGCAAATTGTTTCCAACATCATCCCCATTCTCTTTCCTCTCTTCAAACTCTCCCTATCTAATGGCTCCTTCCCTGCTACCTATAAATATATCCATATCTCCCTTATCCTTAAAAAAAACCTCTCATTTAATCTGCCCACCTTTGCTAGTTATCATCCTATATTGGCTCAGTGGAGAGAGCATTCATTGGTCAGGAAGACCTAAATTCAAATCCTGCCCCAGACACTTACTAGCTGTGTCTTTCTGGGAAAGTAATTTAACTTCTGTATGCCTCAGATTACTCAACGATAAAATGGTGATGGTTATGTTTCTCAAGTACTTTGGCTAACCTTAAAGCACCATATATATTACTGTTTCCTTTCCTCCTCCCTTTGTGCTAAAACCATCTGCAATTAGTGCCTTGACTTTCTCGCTTCCCTCTCCCAACCTGGCTGCTAGCCTCATCACTCCATTCAAACTACCCTCTCCAAAAGTATAAAGGATTTCCTAACTGCCAAACCCAAATATAGTCTTGTCTCAATCTTGCTCCTCTTTGACCTCTCTGCACCTGTGACAATGTCAATCCTCTTCTTCTGGATACTTTCACCTATCTAGTTTTTCATCTGACCAACCTCTGCTTTCTCAGTTTTTACCAATTTTTCTTTCACACACCCTCTAACTGAGTGTCTCTCAAGGCTCTAGCCTGAGCCTCCTTTCCTACTCTCTCACTTGATATCGTCAGCTTCTATGGGTTCAATTATCTCTATGCAGAAAGTTTTCCATGAGTAGAAATCCAGCCCTCACTTTTCTGCTAAACTAGTCAGTCACATCCCTTTAATGGCCCCTTGGATTCTCCAAGTGTCCTGCAGACACCTCAAACTCAACATGGCAAAACGAGAATTTTTTATCCTCCAAACTCTCCTCATTTCTGAACTTCCTTATTAGTGACACAGTCACCATCATTTTCCCAGTCATTCACACCTGAAATCTCCATGACACCTTTGACTCCTTACTCTCCCCATTCCACATATCCAATGTGCTGCCAAAGCTTGTCATTTCTACCTTCATATATCTCAGATATCTCTCTCATTTTCCCATTCATAGGGCCACAACACTCTTTCAGGACTCTCTTACCTCTTGCCTAGATTAAAGCAATAGGTTTCTTTAAAAATTTTCATTTTTGCCTACTTTTCTCCCCAATTAACAAAATACTATTTTCCTTCTCTCTCCCATTGAGAATAAAAAACAATCCTCTTATAACACATGCATAGACAAGTAAGACACACTCCTACATTAATTACATCCAAAAATATATGCATTATTCTACACTCTGAGTCAATTAGCACCTACTATGTGCCAGGCACCATGCTAGAGATGCAAAGAAAGGTAAAGGAAGTGAGTCCAACTGCTCATACAATAAAGCCTTCTAACTGAGCTCCCTTCCTCAAATACCTCCCCATCCCAATCTTTCCTCAATTCAGTTTCCAATGTGATTTTTCTAAAGCAAGAATTCTTTGCCTTTTTTGTGTTGTTTACTCCTTTTTGAAATTTATGAACCTCTTTTAATCATGATTTTAAATAATTGGAGGAAATGCCAAATTTAAGTTAGAAGTTAATAAAAATTAACATGTAATTTTTTAATTTACATCCAAGGCTGTAGACTCCATGAAATCTATCCATGGACTCCAGGTGAAGGACCCATGTTCTAAAACATTGGTCTGACTCAGTGAGCTCTAGAGGTTTCCTGTCACCATCTGGATCAAATATAAAGTCCAGTTTGGCATTTAAAGCTCTTCTGAACCTATTCCCTTCTACCTTTTCAGCCTTCCTATTGTCAGGAAAATAGACCCCTACCCCCTTATACTTGATTAGATTTTAATGAAAGTGACAGGTTTAAGATAATCAGTATTGTGATTCTAAAGTGATTAGTATAAATTCCATTATAATCTTAATACAATCAGTAGAATTCATGATTTTTACAAGGATTTCGAACTAAAGCATAAAAACTGCTTCTAAGGGGATGTCTAACCCCTCCCTAAGTTTGTACTTTCCTTATCATAAGATGCTGACTATCTGAATCTCATGTCCCAATATGACACAAACATCATGCACCCTGCTTCCCTGTTTGAAAATAGCCATCCTTCCCCCCAGATCAGATGAGAGAGGTAATAGTCATTTGACTTGACCTTTAAACTAATATGGGCTTTCCGAAATGAACTAACAAATCAGCTTTATAATTGGGTAATTGTTTCTCAATAAGGTCTATATGATGTTATGTCTTGTGATATGTCATCAACCTTGTACAGAAATATTCATTTTGTTATATAAACCAGGTTTGGCCTCTGGGTGGGGTCTCTTGCCGGGGCCCAACAATGTAATACATGCAAGAGAATGCTTTTATTGAAGGACTTGGCCCACTTCCAATAAAAATCTAACTTTCTACCTTGACTTAAGAGAAATTTGGCTTTTTGATTTTATTTACCTAAATTATCTATATTGAGTCAGTAGGTTTTCTATTTCACAACACTGTCCCTTATTCCCCTTCAAATACTTTAAGGTCCAGCTACATTGTTCTAATTACAGTTCTTTGAACTGTAAACCTTAAAATTTCTTAGACTTATAAATGTTGGAAATTTCACCATTGGGAAATTTCATACTTGAAAAATTTCCTACTGATAGTCTATTGGAATGTGAACCCCCCTTTGGCATGGGAGGGTCCTTCTCCTCCCTACTTAAGATTACTTTAGGACAGAAACCTTTTGCTGAACAATGGAAAGGACTTTGACCTATGCTTAAGCATAGAACAGGAAGTTCTTTGAGTCATGATTGATTTTAGAATTGATACAATAGAGATACTTGGAATGACAGAACCAGGTCTTGGAACTTCCAATCTCCACCCTACTCAGTCCTAACAGGATTTAGGAAGGACTGCAGCAAAGGATCAAGATTTAATTATTTGAGAATATGACCTTCAACAGACATGTGCAAAGGGGCAGACCTCTGGGCGGTCCTGGGTTAAGCTAGAGCCACCATTGGCACAGGGAAAACATGGACAGTGATTGGTAGATGGGAGAACTGAGGGGAGGGAACTGAGATGGTGTCCTTAAAGATAGCGGGGTCTGAGGACTGAGGTTTTGTTTGGAGAGGTTTTGCTCTGAGAAGCTTGCTCTGAAGGAAGCTGAGGTGGAGGCCCCTGAGACTGTTTCTCCATTTTGGTCACTTGAGTGATAGGAACTGATCTCTTTTCTTTGCCTCAGCTATCTAAGGGCTTGGGCCTTTGGCCCAGCCTAAGGAGAGGGGGTATTTAAGTCCTCTTCCCTTCTCTCCCCTTTCTCTCTGTCTCTGTCTCTCTCTCTCTCTCTCTCTGTCTCTCTCTCTCTCTCTCTCTCTCTCTCTCATACCTTTCTTCCTCCTGTTTGTAATTAAACTCCATAAAAGGTTGACTGCTGACTTGAATTTTCATTAAGGAATTACATAGCTGAATTCCTTGGCGACCTTAAATTAATATATATCAGTCTTTTAAAGTGATTTCCTTGTCACAGAACATGACACTTTATTTTCCATCTTCAAGTCTTTGAACTTGTCCCCTATGCCCAACGCACTGCCTCTCAACTCTACCTTTTAATTTTCCCTGACTTTCTTCAAGGTTCAGCTCAAATTCTATTTTCTATAGGAAGTCTTACCTAGTCTCCTCCAGCTGCTAATATGTTCCCCTTTCATATTAGCTTCATCTATTTTGTATTTAGTTTCTATGTACCTGGTTATTTACATAGTATCTCCTCTATTAGAATGTATGCAAGTCTCTCCGAACTCCAGTCCATCCTCCATTCAGCCACCAAAGTAATTTTCCTGATGCATAATCTGATCATGCTATGCTCCTATTTAAACTCAGGTAGTGCCCTATTCCTTTCAGGATCAAATACAAACTCCTCTGATGGGCATTCAAAGCCCCAAACAATCTAAGGGCATTATTGAAAGGGAGCAGTAAGGTGGCCCCTCCTGTCTTTCTCCTCTTCTTTTACCTTACAGCCTCTCAAGTACTAGCTGATGCAGTGACTCTGGGCATCTTGCTATTCTTGCACAAAACATTTCTTCTCCCAACTCCAGAAATTTTCACTGTTTCTCTCTCTCAAGCCTAGAATGCTCTCCTTCCAGATTTCAGTCTCCTGGCTTCCCTGGGTCCCAACTCAAACTATTTTCTGACAGAAGCCTTTCTTATTACCCTCCTTAATTCTAGTGGCTTCCCTCTGTTGATTATCTCCATTTATGCCTTTAGTACACAGTTGTTTACAGGCTTTCTTTCCCGTGAGACAATGAGCTCTTTGAGAGTAGAAACTGTCTTTTGCCTCTTTGTATCCCTAGTTACTACAGTCCCTGGCACATAATAGGAGATTAATAAATGTTTATTGACTGACTCTGGTTTCAGTGGTAAAACATGCTTTCTACCAATGCAGGTAATACACTTCTCACTGGCTCAATGAATTGCTGGGAATGGAAAAAAAAATCTCTCTGGTGATAGGCCTCTTTACTCTTAGCTAGGCTGCTCATTGGAAAACAGCAAAGAATTTAGTGTTGGGCCTGTACCCAAAGCCTTCCAGCTTGACAGCGCAAGGTCTAGCAGGGCTTCTTCTGCTGGCAAAGCTACCTCCCTGCCATAATGAGCTGAGCCATCAAAATGGGATTTTTAATGTGACTACAAATATATCGGGAAGAAATAGAGCTTAAACTTGAGAGAAAACATTATTGTTGTTGTAACAAATCCTCACCAGTGTGTAAATATGTACATACCAACATTTCACTGCCTTGAATGTAGATGATTCTTCTTGTATTTCAGTAGCAAGAGCACTAAGAATATCTGATAACAAGACAAACATCAAAATAAATAAAAACTAAAATCAAGCACTGAACTTACATAGAATATCAAGGAGAAATTATTTCTAATAGTCTCTACGATAGTTATCAAGTAGATGACCCTACTGGGGAAATAGACAACAGAACCTAATGTTCAAAGTTTCTTACTTATTGAAAACTCTCCTGGGGCAGCTAGGTGGCAAAGTGGATAGAGTACCAGACCTAGAGTTAGGAGATCCTGGGTTCAAATCTGGCCTCAGATGTATCCTAGCTATATAATCCCAGACAAGTCATTTAACCTTGTTGGCCTGGCCCTTAACACTTTTTTGCTTTAGAATCAATTCTAAAATAGAAGCTAAGGATTTGGGGGGAAATTTTTCCTAGTGGCAAATACATAAAAACTATTAGCTGTGACATCAAAGTGATTTTAAAAATTTATGGCCAATGGGGCAGCTAAGTAGCTCAAAGGAATGATAGCGAGGCCCAGAGACAGGAGGTCCTGGGTTCAAATGTGGCCTCAGACACTTCCCAGCTATGTGACCCTGGGCAAGTCACTTAACCCCCACTGCCTAGCCCTTACCACTCTTCTGCCTTGGAACCAATACACAGTATTGAGTCTAAGGCAGGAAGTAAGGGTTTAAAACCATTTGAAATTGAAGTTACTATGTAACTGCTATAAGTAAAAATATACTTATTAGATTGTATACCTAAGGAGTTTTACTTTGAATCATTTGGATAAATGATTCAAATACAGAAGGCTATTATAACTATGACTTCAGCATCTGACAGTGCAAAGTTTGCTCTATGACACATACTTTAAGATGATGACTTTGGCAGTAATGACTCAATGACATGCCATAGTTAATAGGATCCACAATGACATATCATAATCATACCAGATAAAGAAAAAGTTCAGTGAGTATATATAAGAAATGCAATGGAAATAATCTTTCTTTTTTTGACCTATATTATTCATTAAAGCACCTAAAAAAGAGCGAAATTCCCCAAGAACATGTTCCTACTATGTTGTGAATCAATCAATAAGGATTTAGTAAGCATTGTGGTATGAGAAAAGATAAAGAACATTCCCTGTCCTTAAGGAGTTTACACTCTAAAGACAAAAAGTCTATAAAAAAGCATAGACCACACACACACACACACACACACAAACACACACAGAATAGATAGAAAGTAACCTCTGGCATGAAGATCAAGAAAGGCCTAATGTATAATAAGGTAATTTTTGAGCTGAGACTTGAAGAGGGATTTTAAGAGGAAGAAATGAGGAGATGTCAAATGAATTTTCTCAGTGATAGACTAGTTAATGCCAATAAGCCAGAAAGAAGTGGCAGATTGACTCAAAGGGTAGCATCCTTCAGCAGCAGTTGATGGGGAATACTTCTTTCATAATTCAGCAAGCAATATTTATGCATTATATAAAGCAAAAGGGGGAAAAGGTGGTTACTCATTAAAATGCAAGTAGCCATACAAGGAAAAAATAGTTTGATTAATATTAAGGAAAAAGTGTATCATTTTCTATCGGAGCTACATAAGGGGACTTTCTTGTTAGTATAGCTAGTCTCAAAGGGTAGATAAGAGAAGGGGACAGTCCAATGACTCTGAAATTCTTCTTTACCAATTAAATCTTTTTGTACCAATTAGAAAAGGAAAGAAGACACTGAAGGAAATCTACTGCTGAAGCTGGTCCTGCAGACCATCCAGGGGTCAAATACAGCAAAATGGCTGATATAGAACAAGATGGAATCAGTTATTTTCTTCCCAAAATTTACTTTCAACAGAAGGAAAGCATGCTTAGGCATGGAGGACAGCCAATGCAAAGGTACAGAGACTAGAGATGTAATGTTGTGGATGACACATGGTGGAGGAGAAGTGGAAGACTGGAAAGGCAGTAGGAGTTCAGGCTATGGAGAGCTTTAAATGTCCAAGATTCTCAAGATTATGAAATCTCTCTGTCCTGTTCTAACCTCTCTGCTGATGTCCAAGTGCACATCTCCAACTGTCTTTCTGACATCTCAAACCCAACATGTCTAAAACAGAGCTCATTGTCTTCCCCTCTAAACCCTCCTCCATCCCTACCTTCCTTGTTATTATAGAAGATTATCGCCATGCTCTCAGTCCCCCAGACTTATACTGTAGCAGTTATCCTGAACTCCTCCTTCCCTCTCACCCTTCATATCCAACCTGTCCATTTTACCCCTGTAGCATCTCTTCATTAGTCCCATTCTCACCTCTAACGCTGAACCCAGCCTGGTACACTTCACACTTGGAGTATTACTGCAATAGCCTGCTGGGGATTCTGTTTGCCTCCAGTCTGTCCATTCAGCCACTAAAGTGATGTTTCTAAAGGGCAAGCCCAGTCATATCACTGCCATTCTAAATAAACTTCAGTAGCTATCTATTGCTACAAGATCAGCCATAAAATTTCCTTTTGTTCGAAGTCCTTCATAACCTAGCTCCCTCCTATCTTTCTGGTCTTCTAATACCTCACGCCCATCATGGACTCTTGCATCCAATGACATTGGCCTTCTGCTGTTCCACATACAAGACACTCCAAATCAAATCCTGCCATTTTTTCTGGCTATCCCCCATGCCTGAAATGCCTTCCCTTTTCAACTCTTAACTAATGACTTCCCTAGATCCTTTAAGTCTAATTAAGATATCATATTTTAAAGGAAGGGTTTCCCTATCCCTCTTAATTCTAGTGCTTTCTTTCTTAGTTATTTCCTATTTTATTTCTATTATTTCCCATTATCCAGTATATAACTCACTTTGTATATTGTATATTGTCTCCTCCCTTAGATTCTAAGTTCTTTGAGGGCAGAGACTGTCTTTTGCTTCTTTTTGTATTCCCTGTGCCTGGTATATAAAAGGTGCTTAATGTTTATTGAATGATGTCAAACAAAGTAATTTATATCTGATCTTGGTGATATTAAGGAATAAATGAAGTTTATTAGATTAAAAGAGTAACAGAGCCTTATGCTTTAGCAAAATTACTTTGGCACTATGTGGAGAATAGACTGGAGTGGGGAGAGATTTCAGGCAGAGAGAACAATTAGTAATTTCGTTAGTGTAGGTGAGAAGTGATGAGGTAATGACGCAGCTGTGTGTAAAGAGACATACATGATATTTTTTTGTGCAAGTAGAAATATTAGCACCTAGCAATGTATTGCATACATAGGGTGAGAGTAAGGAATCAAAAGATGGCACCAAGATTGAGAATTTGGGTAACTTGGAGAATGGTGGTATCTTTAACAATATTAAGTTCAGAAGAGGTAGATTTGGAAGGAAAAAATGAATTCTATTTTGGACATACTGAGTTTGAGATACCTATAGAAAATCTGAAATACCTAATAGATACTTGAGTGATTTGAAATTGTAGCTGAGGAAAGACAGACTAGAGGTAAATATATATAAACCTGAGAATTTAAAGATTTTAACCACAAGTGGTAGGTAGGTAGCAAGAATGGTAGGATCAAGTGAGTTTTTCATAAGGATGCAGGGATACATGGGTATGTTTGTAGGTAGAAGGAACTAGGGGACAGGGAGAGACTGAAGAATATATATGGAGAGAGCAGAAATTATAGCTAGAGGAGAGGATATTAATTTAGAGATCAATGTTAGTCTGAAATAAAGGGAAAATAATTTTATCATATGCTCTTAATCTAACAAATTCAGACATTTTCTTAGTAAATGAAGGAAAGAGATATGTGAGGAAATGTAGAAAAATGACCCCAACAAGCATTAAAAGAACGAATTAATTATACCTTCTTTCTATGGTATCTTCCTATCTTGACCCCACCACTGTCTGCAAGGATGAGAGCTTTCAAGCCTCAGGACATTCATCTTCTACATAAATATCAGCACCCTCATTTTTAGGCTATTTTTACTTTGAGACAACAGAACAAGTGAAGAGAGAGTTCACTGTGAGCCTGTTTCTCAACTTTTATAATGTTTCAAACTTTTTGTTCATAGCATCATTTTTTGTTAAAAAAAAGAACTAGGGCATATTGAATATTTAAGTTGACAACTGTGCATGTGATTACAAGTTAACATTCCACATAACTCACAGTCCACTCTAAAAATCACTGGTGGTGGCAACAAATTGAAATGAATTATAATGTAGCATTATATCATTTTAAGAATATCAACTAGGCAGAAGATATATGTAGCACCCAAAATATAAATTAAGATTAAGAAAAGCTGAACTAGCAAAGAATCAATGATAGCAAAGATGACTGCTAAATTGAAAAAGGAATGATAGGTCAGGGAGCAGAAAATGTCACATTCCTCCTCCCTTGTAAAATGGAAAATTACAAAGAAAATTAAGGACCAGTTCTGGTGAATTCTTATAGTGTCTTCTTTTTTAAAAAAAACTTTACTTTCACTCTTAGAATCAATACTAAGTATTGGTTCCAAGATAGAAGAGCAATAAAAAGTCCAGGCCCATGTTGGTGAACCTATGGCATGAATGCCAGAAGGGGCTGCTCCCCTCCCCCTCTCCACACACACCTGAGAACATTTCTCTCATCACCCATCCCTCTGTCCAGCAGTTCAATAGGAGCACCTCTCTCCCCTGTCTTGGGTAAGGCATGGGGCTCATAGAGAGCTCACATGTGGCATGAGGGTTGCAGTTTGGACACTCAATTTCTAAAAGGTTCACCATCAGTGGTCTAGGCAATGGGGGTTAAGTGACTTGCCCAAGGTCATACATCTAGGAAGTATCTGGGGCCATATTTGAACTCAAGACTTCCCATCTCCAGGACTGGCTCTCAATCCACTGACTCAGTTAGCTCCTTCTATAATCCCTTCTTAGAAGTCCTCATAACTCCTTTTATTGTGCAAGTAAGAGGAGTAATACCTAAAATAAATTTAGAAAGTTTTTAAGCTTTGAAATTACTTATCTCTTATATTACTATACTTAAATCCTCTATACCAATTCTTAAATTTAGTATTTTCAATCATATTACATACTGAGCCTTTAAAAAATGTTTGAAAATATTAATGGTCCATTAAAAGCACCTTTAATTTAGCACTAATTTGCATCTACATTTCTTAGTCTCTGGAATTCTGGGAAATAAAAAGAATTAAAACAGATAGACTAAAACTTGGAATAAGTTCATACTTAAACAAAGAGGCATCCTCACTCTGAATCTAAGATTAGATGACAAAATATGGAAAAAAAAAAGGAAAAATATATCAAATAGAATTACAGAAAACTCTAAGTAACTGCTAATAAGCAATATAAATTATTTATTACTTAGGGCTTGAAGCAATTTACTTACAAGTCAGTATTTTCTGGAGAACAGCCACACAGATCTGTTAAAATATAACAAATTGCCATCATTCAGTAATTTGTTACAGACCACATATACATATTAAAAAATTTAACTATGAACTTAACAAATATGAGAATTTCTGTTTACAGAAAAAAAGAACCCATAAAAAGATGATTCTATATGATCCCAAAAACCTTTACTATATACATAACTTGGTTTCTAAAAATATACATTGGATTTAACAACAAAGCAGTACCACTACTACTCTGCTTGTCTGTTCTTTCCTGAATTTACTTCAGTTCTCCTTTGCATTTTAAGTGCATTGACATTAATTTTTTTATACAATATCAGCATACATCTAATCCCTATCACTTCTACCCTCTCAATAAAAGTCCTCTATTAGAATAAATACAGTCAAATGAACAAACAAAAAAATTCTCAAATCACTCACGTCTAAGAATGTCTCATTTTGTACCCCTATCTAGTCCATCTCTCTGCCAAGGGGTTGGAATCATGATTCACCATTAGACTTCTGGAATCCTGACTGGTCACTGAATTGATCAGAGTGCCCACATTTTACAAATACTCAATTTGTTTCTAGTTCTTTGCTACAACAAAAAGTGCTGCTATAAATGTTTTAGGTCCTTTCCCATTTTTGGTTATCTTTATCAATCTGCTGATAAAGGAGAATTTGGGAGCTGTTATAATTTCACTTTCTCTTATTATTAATGATTTGTAGTTTTTCTTCATAAAGCTATTGATAGCTTGAACTCTGAGTAATGCTAGTTCAGATCCTTTAAAGTGAAATGTATGGCTCTTACTATATATCTTGGATATCCAATCTTTACCAGAGAAATTTGCTACAAAGTTACTGTTCAGTTAAACATTTCTTTTAAAACTCTAAATGTATTTGATTTGTGCAAAAAACTCAATTTTACATCATCAGAATAGCCATCTCCTCTTTTATGATATCTTTATTTCTTATTTGGTCAAGAAGTTGTCTCCTATCTATTGTTATAAAAACGATCTTCCCTTCTCATCTACCTTGTTTACATCAAGATCGAGAAGTTATAGATCATGTATCTATTTGGGGATTATTGTGCTACATGGTGGGACATATCTGTCTAAATCTAATTTCTGCCAACCGATTTACAAATACTGTAGCTATTTTTGTTGAAAAGCATGTCCTTAGCTCAGTAACTGGAGTCCTTGGATTTACCAAATACTATGCTTATGTTTGATTGCATCAGGGTCTTCTGTGATCAGCTTTTCTATTTTTTAACCAGTCTCATAGAGTTTTGATCATTTGTATTTTGTATCATGACATAATATTTAGTATTCTTGGGCCCTGATTCCTTCCCACTCTTTTCCATTATTTCTTTTGACTATTTGTTCATGCAAGTGAACTTTGCTATTATTTCATGAAGTCCTTTAAATTTTTGGCATTTTGGTATGGCACAGAGTTTGCAAATTCTTTTAGGCGGTATGGAAATTTTTACATACTATCAGATCAGCACAATCCATTTATGAGCAACTAATCACACTCCAGTTATTTATCTTTATTTCTGTCTGGCTGTTTTTGTAGTTGTATTCACATAATTCCTTTATTTATCTTGGTAAGTGTCCTCCCAGCTTTTTCATACATGCTATACTCATTGTAATGTGTTCTCCACAACCCTTCCCACTAAGGTTTTTGGTAATATACAAACATAATGGTAATTTATGTGGGTATATTTTAATCCTGCTACTTGACTCATTATTGTTTTAATTAATTTTTAAAGGCTTTTATCTCCATGGATCTAAGGAAATTATCATGTCAGCTATAAAAAGCAGATTGTTTCTTCTTTGCCTAAGTTTATTCCCTACATTTTTCTTGTCATTATTATGACTAGCATTTATAAAACTATACTATATTATAGTGATAATAGGCATTCTTGCCTTATTCTCAATCTTATTGGAAAGGTTTGAAATATTTTTCCATTACAGAGAATGCCAGATTATAGTTTTTTAAACTGCTTAGCATATTAAAAGAATGATAATTTATTTCTACATCTTTAAATTTTTTAAAAATGAACATATTTTTTCAAAAGATTTTTATACCTATTGATATTATTGTGGGATACGGCATTTTTGTTATTAATGTTGGCCATTGTATTTATAATTTTCCTAATATTAATAATATTAATTTCCTAATATTAACAAACCCTACATTTCTGTTCAGGTGAAAATCCAACCTGGTCAGTATACAATCTTTTTAGTATTCTGCTATAACCTATCTGCTGATATTTTATTCAATATTTTTGCCTCAGTATTCATTGTAAAGATCTGCCTACAAATTTCTTTTTGAACTTTATCTCTCCCAGGTTTTTATACTCGCACCACATTTGTCTCATAAAAGGTATTATGCCTTCCTTCTCCATTTTTGCTAACAATTTATGTACTTAATTGCTCTTTGAATATTTGGTTGAATTTATTTGTAAATCCATTTGGTCCAGGGATTATTTTTCGTTGGGAATTCATTCATTGTTCAATTCTTTTTTAGTTGCTTCCCCCCACCCCTGAAAATAGGTTATTAAAATTCTACTTTCTTTTTCTGTTAATTGAAGTACTTTATACTTATAAATATTAATCTATTTCAGTTATCATATAATCTGACAAAATAGTTGCTAATAATTCTATTAATTTCCTCTTTAACTGTGATGAATCCTCCCTTTTTGATGTGAATACTGTCATGCCATTTTATAGTGTAGCAAGGATGACAGCCTTCAAACCAAGATTCCATAGAGCAAGGACTGGGTCAGCATTCTAAGGCAGTTGGAAAACTGGCAACTGTTACTCTCTCTGGGAAGCAGACAGAGAGGGTGTGTGGAAGTGTCTCTCTGAAGGAAACCAACTTTGGAGCTGCCTGCAGATTGGATCATCTTTAAGGAGAGGTTGAGTGAGTGATTTCCCCCACACTGGTGGATGGTGTGTGTGTGTATGATCCTCCTCCCTTCCTGAACCTTGTGAGGGCTCATTTTGAGAGAGCCTTGTTACCCAACCAAGGACTATGGTGTTGTGAGAATCTGGGCCCTGTGCACTTTACTAATTCCCTTTATCTTTAATTATTCTTTTATTTAGTTATATTAAGGTTATTTAGAAAGGCTAAGATTTTAATATTTGAATGGGTTAGAAAAATAAGTTACTTCCTGATTCCCTTTCCATTCCCTTGTCCCTTTAGCTAATAAACCTGTGTATGTATATATGTGTGTGTGTGTGTGTGTGTGTGTGTGTGTATGTATATGTAGTTAGTTAGTTAGTTAGAGCCCCTTCTGTTTAACTTCCCCATAATAGTAGTCTTTAAAAAAAATCAAATTACTTAATATTTTTAATCTATCCATTCAATGCTTTTTAAATTTTTTCAATTTTATCTCTTCTGATTTTGAATTTTTTTTTATTTTTTGTGATTAGTGGGGGGGGTCATTTTTGCTTTTCCATTTTTCCCTACCCAAATCTTTGATCTGGTCCCTTATTTGCTGACTGAAATGTTTAATAAATACACATTTTCCACTAATAAATAACAAGTTGATAAAATTTTCTATTGTTTCTATGATTTATTCTTTGAACATCCTTTAGGAAATTATTAAAGTCATTTAGGTCTGAATCCTTTTCAAATGACCTTTGTTAGTTATAATTTTTATTATATATTGTGATTAAATATTGTTTAATATTTCTACTCTCTTGCATTTGTAAAAAATAGACTCAAATACAGGACTACAATCCCCATGAGCCTTTGCTCCACTTCCCCAGAATGCCTTGTAATCTCACCTGGGCCGAGATGGAGAAGGTATTTAAGTTGATTCAAAGGCTTTTGAGGGGCTCTTGGCTCTTTTTGGACTTCCGTTTTGGGGCAGGCTCGTCTCTTGCGTGATGTGAGGTTATTTTGTCTAGGCGTCTGGCCTAGGCACATGTTTCTTACTTGTATATTCTTTAATCTTTAGCCTTTAATAAACCTCTAAAAAATATAATACTCCTTGCAGAGAGAAACTAATTTCTACCTGCCTCAGTCTCCCCATCTCCCCTAAATTTTAACTGTTACACATTTAAGTTTCTATGCCCCAGCCTATCATTAACTTTTGTAAGGTAATATGCACAGCTGAGAAATACATACATTTCATTCAATTCCCATACAGATATATACACATATTATGTAAAGCATTGATATTATTTCATTATCTATGGTTCTTTGCAGCATAATGTAAGTATTATGCTTATCTCTTTTAAATTTTTTAATCTGAGAACAAAAAGAATCTGCGTTTTTCTCTTTTTCCTTTTTTTCTTTTTACTGTAGCATAATAAAGTTTGCTCTAATGCTTCCATTTAATTTTGTGGAAATCTTTATGTTTCATTTTTATAAACACTATATGTTGGTTACTATTACTATCTTCCATTTTATGGGCAACTACATCCCATTTATATTCACAGTTATGGCTCTTAATTGTTTTCCTCCATCATATCCTTTTGAATTTTTTCCTCTCTTTGAACCTTTCCTCTTAGCTCACTACAGAAAAAAAGAAGAAATATGACCAACACCAGTGAAATAATCTGACTCCACTGTTGTTTCTTTCTTCACCCAAATCAAACTCTAATCACTAGTTCTTATACTTTTATTTTTTGATTCTCCTTTTATTCTTGAAAGATAGTTTGTTTTGTTTTTGGATAAACCCTTATCAATACTGCTCTGCCTCATAAACTCCCATTTCCCTGTCCTCAAATACTGTATTTAATGTATTTCTACAACAAATTCTCTCTTCAGTCTCTTCTACCTGGTCCAGTATGGCTGATGAAATGGCCACTCCATTTCTTTCTCCAAATTTTCATCATCTTCTGATAGAACCCAATTATGAGAAAGAGTAAATTCTTCCTTCTTCTTCCTAATTTCTTCCCTAGTGTATTCCTTTTTCTCTTTTCTATACTTTCTTAAAAACACAGAAAACAAAATAGAAAACCAATGTAAACTTACTGCCATAATAAAGAGAACAAAAGAGCCCAGAAAGTGCTTTAATCAGCAAACATCTAACTTACTTGCCAACCAGAGAAAAGGCTAAAAAAGGAACACTAAGAAAATAAACTTAGCTACAAAATCTTACAAAAAAAGATAATGGATGATTATAGGCAGTTTCATCTCATAAATGTAAACCTCAAAATTTCTCAGACTTATGAATGTTAGGGGTTTCCCCCATTGGGGAATCTTCTACTTAAAAAAATGCCCTAACAGATGGTGAGAACTCTACTTGAGTGTGGGGGCTCCTTGCCTTGGGAATATCCCTACTCCACCCTACTTAGGACTGCTTTAGGACAGAGAGCTCCTTGAGAACAATGGAAGTACTTTGATCCATGCTTATGGAAGGGACAGGAAGTTCTTTGAGTCATGACTGTTTTAGAATTGATACAATGGGATACTAAGTGCCTATAAAGGTGGGGCAACTTGTAAACTACTTAAACTTAAAAGGGTGATAACTTATTCAGAGGTTTCTTCTAATGAAATTTGTCGACACAGCAGCATTTTTTTCCTGACTTACTAAAGAGATTAAAACTACTCAGCTGTGAATTCAAAATGGGCGGTCCTTTAGAAACATCTACAGTGATTGGTAGATGTAAGGACTTAGGGGAGGTGACAGAGGAGATTTTGCCCTTAAAAATAAGAGCTCAGAGAAGGATCTGGATCTCAATTTCTGACTCTCATTCTGAAGGAGAGCTCCTTGAGGAGCTCCTCTGAGGGGCTCTGTCCCTCTGGGGTAGGAGCTCTGGAGGCTCTTGAGAGAGGCCTTTTGAAACAATCTCTGGCTGGAAGACTCTTTAAGGAAGGACGCTGGCCTGGTGTTACTAAAATCCTTGTTTAGTCAGACCTTGTGGTGAGTGTAAAAAAACTGACTGATTTCTCTTTTAAGACTCAGGTCTAGGCCATATTGGCTTGAGGCCCTTCATACTTATTCCTTTTCTTACTCTCTCTCTTTCTTTGATTACTCATTGTATTGTTAATTAAAATCTCTATAAAACCCAATTGACTTGGGTATTTGAATAATTGGGAATATTTCCCTGGTGACCACCTTATATTTGATTTTAAAACCCAAGACACTGTGGAGAAACATATTTCTGCGGTCAAATTTACTCACCCTCTCTTATATCTATCACAATTTATATCTTCCACTATTTTAATCACTACAGTTTAAGACCTCAAACATTTTAAATCTCATATAAATGGCAAGATATTCAACTAACCACCTTAAAGCATTCATTCAAAGATGAAAATAGACCACAAATCCATAAAAAGAAAAGATTTTCAAAAGCTATTTTATCAAATCATTATCTCCATCAAGGAAAGTGGAACAAGAGCACTTGAACCCTAACATCAGAATACCTAAAGTGCTAATAAAGAAGGAATAAATGGCTCTAAAAGAGAAAAATGATGGGAAAAGTAACAGGATTGTGCCAAGTACATATAGAAGAGTTCCATTCTGGAGTCAATACAATTATAGGGGCATCAAGGGTCTGAGAGACAAAAGTATGTTTTTGATATACAAAAAGGGAAAGATAGCAAAGACATGGAAAAAATCTCAGACCTTATTAAAATCAAAGAAAAAAGAAATCAAAAGAATATTAATAACTAGTGATCTATATGCCTACTTTTAACTATTCAAAATCTTTATAAGATTTATTCATACATGAATTAAGGGAATCTTCAACAATAAGACTTCCTCAAATTGTATTTAAAAACATACCATATCTCAACCATGACTTAAGATCTCACTGTGCTTTTTGTTTGTTGATTTGGGGTGGGGGGAGGAGATTGATTAGGTGTATTCCTTATAGGCTCTTTTAAAGCAATATGTCTTCCATCCACATACATTCAGGACTCTTTGGAAGATAAAACAAAAATCAAACCCTGTTCAATCAGCCTCTACTAATAAAAATCAAGTGAGGTATAAAAGGGGATATATGCACACCAAAGGATTTTGCTACTATGATGGAGAAGATCCACCACAGAGTCTAGGTTGAGAAGGTTTTCCTGTGGAGAGTGAGATCTTTGAGATGTATCCATTTGTAGATGACATTGTGCTGATTACCTCAAGCTCCAGAACGAAATGGAAAAGATATGTAATCACTCAGAAAAGTTTGCCCTGTCCATTCACACAGGAAAGACAAAATGAATTAAAAATGTCCATGGTCTAGATTTGAAAACACATTTTTATAGCTACCCTAGAGTTTATTTAACAATATGTCTGGGATAGAAATAGAGGCCTAAAATAAATAAATAAATAAATAAACAAACAAACAAACAAATAAATAAATGAATGAATGAATTAATGAATGAATAAATGAATAAATAAATAAATAAATGAATGAATGAATAAACAAGCAAATAAACAAACAAACAAACAAACAAATAAATAAATAAATGCGTGAATAAGTAAATAAATAAATAAATAAATGAATGAAGCCTAGATTGCTTTTGGGAAATTCTAACAACTGAAAAACAATATTTACTATTTTATTGTTACAAGGCAGCTACATGAGACAGTGGATAGAATGCTGAGCCTAGAGATAGGAAGACTTAAATTCAAATCCAGCTTTAGATATTTAAACATATTTTACTTAGACAAGTAACTTTACCCTGTCTGCCTCAGATCCTTATATGGCAAATGAGCTGGAGAAGGAAATGGCAAACCCCTCCAGTATCTCTGCCAAGAAAACCCCAAATGAGGTCATATAGAGTCAGACATGACTGAGTCAACTGAACAACAACCTCAAAATGCTATTTTACCTGCTTCGAGCTCCCTTACAAGAGTAAAAGCCCAATTTATCAGTGTTTCTATAAGATAGTGATACAAAGAATACTACTGTTTCAGAAAAGTTAAAGGTAAGTATCAGAGATTGATGGAAAGGGCCATTGGGTGTTTGGACAGCCTGCCGCATATAATATGGAACTTTGAAGAATGATAGGCTGGTCACTTAGCAAGATGCAAGGATGACAGGTGGACAGGTTTCACCAGTACCTTTGGAATGTCAGGAGAGAGTGACATAGGCCTCCAAGATATTGGGTAGACTGCCAATGGTGAATTTTGGAGAGAATGTTTATAAGAGTTGCACAGGATTGCAATGAGATCTACATTGTTGAAGGAACTCCTAAATCAACGAGACCCTTGAACCACCTGAACACTTGAAGCAGCTATGTAATATAACAAATCATGCTGAGCTTGGAGTCAGGAAGACCAGAGTTGGAATCCTGTCTCAGATACTTATTAGCTGTGAATCAGTGGTAAGTAATTTAACTTGTAAACATCAGTTTCTTCATCTGAAAAATGGGGATTATATAGCCCACCTCAAAGGTTGTTGGGAGAATCAAAGGAGATGCAAACCTTGAAACAATATATAAATACTAGATACTATTATTATTATTATCGAGTATTGGTCCAAGCAATTCTTAAGCCCAGATATTTTCTCGAAATTATAAAAAAAAGAAGGGAAATGGTATTATAAGATTTTTTAAGTTCTCTCTTTAAATCTGGTAAAATTAAGTAGGATGATTGTAAACAAGTCTCACTTCCCTACACCTAAAGACAACTTTGATTTTTCCTCCTACCTGGGGCACCTTTTCAAGTTCTACATTTCTTCTCAGATCTGGTATTTTCTGAAATCCCCTCAGAACAAAAATTCTCATGAAATCTGAAATCATAAATGTAAAATAATATTGATAGCATCTTTGCACCCAAATATGTCATACAAAATTCATTCCAACTTCTGGGGATTCAAAGAAGACATATAGATCCAAAGGAACACAGGGAGAATTAGTAGCAAAGGTTAGGGGTAGAGTGAAAAAGATTATGATTTGAGGGATTAACATCTCCAGGTGCCTAAGTGCTGTAAGGCTACTGAAATAAAATACAGAAGGACTCACATATGTAATTATAAAAAGATACCCTTTAGGACACCTCAAATTTTGAAGGATTAAATTAAAATTTAACAAGTATTTATTAAGTGCCTACAATTATGTGCCAGGCCCCAGACTAGGTGATACAAAAACAAAAATCAAACAGTTACTGTCATCAAGAAACTTTTTATCACCAGCAACACATTTTTGGGTTAAATACCATAGTATATACAGTAAAATTATCATTAAACAGAAACTGACTAACCAAATCCTTCAAAAAGAAATGCTTAGTACTATAACTTTAGAAAAAAACTTATAATAAGTCAAAATCAAATACCTATTAGAGATTTTTTACCTTTTAAAGAATATTATGAAGGATATCCCACTTACATTTCTTTAATAACAACTTTCTAAATCAATAGATCTTTTATAAGAACTGATACTCATATTAATGACTCTTAAGCCCTTATAATGACTCAAAGATTCAACTCATAGTCACTAAAACATAAACACAAATACATTTGAGTAATATTTCCAATAAGAACTACCCCCAAAAGGCTTTATTTTTAAAAGGTTTAACTTTCAGCTAATAAGAAAATTCAATTAATCAAAAGAACCAATTCCCCAAGCCTTTTAAACAAGGTTTTACTATATGAGGTCCTTTTTTTCCCCAAAACTCAAATGTCTCTTGAAGACTTGGGATTACTTCACTAATTTTTAAATTAAAATATAGTATATCTTATTAGTGTTTTAATTCATAATTAGAGGAGTTATAGAAGTTATAAGAGCTGAGTTTATATACTAAAAAAGTTTTAGGAATAATTTAATCTTTTGAGATTTTTAAAAAAAAGGAAACTTCAAACTACTCACAAGGAACTACTCATTTCCCAGCCAATATTACATTCATTTAAGATTTTATCAATCTCAAGAGATTAACCAAAGCTTGCTTCAAGAGATCACTGGCCTCGGGCTGCTAGGTGGCTCAGTGAATTGAAAGCCAGGCCTACATCAATAAACCATACTGATTTGAAGATGAAAGGTAAGGGTTGAGAGAGAGAGAGAGAGAGAGAGAGAGAGAGAGAGAGAGAGAGAGAGAGAGAGAGAGAGAGATATCACTGGTCTCAAAGAGAATGAAAAGAAAGCCTCCATACCAGACTAAGGGAAGATCCTTCAGGACAAGGAGGCCTAAAGACATTTACTAAATCACTATTTTCTGATTTTTATTTCAGCAGCCAAAGACCAAATTCTCCTTGATTGGCATGAACCAGGCTCATTCTAGAGTAAATTTCTAAGCCTTTAAGATATAGATGTTTTGATAAATCTTTAAAGTTTAACAACTTCAGATTCTGATCCTAAATTAAAAAGGACCTTCCTTTTACCTCCAACTTACCAGAAAATATAAGCCCAGCAACTTCCATTTCCTGGTTGGAGTTTTCCATTTGTTCACACACAAGGCACAAGTTGTTATATAACCAATCCACCACAATCTGGGAATCTGAATGGCTGAGAACATACATATTCATGGAAATTTAGTTTCTTTTTCTCTATTTATAATTCTTGTATTTTCTCTAACACTCATTCATCAGGAAAGATGAGCCATTCCATATCAGAGCTAACTGGTAGGAAAAACAGTAAATAGCCCCTATGATTACCCAAAAGCTATTGACCAAAGAAGTTCTCAAACCAAGCCACTATGTGTGAAAATGTGTGGAATAATAAGAGGAAAGGGTCCAATCTGGTCCTCCTGGCCCCAGAAAACACATTAATTTAAATCTCCCACCTCCATTTGCTGGTTAGCTGTTGAAAGAAAAAAAGTTTAGCCAACAAAGAGATATACATGAGATTGCATCATTCTGGATTCATTTTTAGGGTATCACTTATGAAACACCTATGCAAGAAACACAATCAGCCCTAAGGTAGAACTAATGAGTAGAAGTTGTGATTATTAGAAACCTAAGGCCTACCAATAGTAAATCACCATTTCATATATTCATATGGGAAATAAAAGGGTCAGAGAAACCAAAGCAATATAAGCAGAGGTATAAATTAGAATAGGATACAAAAATATGGAATAAGAACAACCTGACTCATGTGGACCTCTGGGTTTCAGAGCTAAATTTTCCTAGTATAAATCAATACAATTAATATAAATCTGCCCATAGACTTTAAAGCAATATTGAATAGAGTTCACACAATATATTCAAAGAGCATTTCCCACCTTCATTGATCTCTTCACTTTTACCTTTTGACAGTTCACTTTCTGATCTTCCTTTCATTCTTTTGCCCCATTCTGTCCTTTTCTATTTTTCCACTTTAAATTCTCACACCTGCCTGATACTTTACATGCTACTAAAAAAGGCAGGCAAAAGACAATGAGTGACAAATCACATCAAACCATTTTGTTCGTTTCATACAAATGCTTCTAATGGTGTTCCCATATACAAGTGGCATTTACGTTTAAATGTACTACAATATTACAGCTCAGGCTGCAAATGTTTAAAGGGATATCAAGTTATATTTTAAAAACACTTAAAAATTTTTTTTCAATGACTGTTGTTTCAAGTAAAAGAAATCTCATGTTGGAAAGTTTCTAGAACCAGAAGACAAAAAAAAAAGAACCTTTATTCAGTGATTTCCATACATTCCATGTCTCATTATCAAATAACTTTTTTCATTTTCTAATTATGGAAAAACCAAAGAGAGCACAATTTCAAAAGAATAAATGTACAGGTATCCTTGTTTCCTGTAATGTGTTTATTAAATGATTGAAATTACTGTGGCATGAATACTTTAAAAGCACAAATTAAATTAAATGTGCCAAATCATTATTTAACTGAACTTATAAAGAAAAGATTTCTTTTACAGTCACTTCCAAATCATTTGTTTTCTATAGGTGGCATTTTCTTACTCATCTTCATTCTGGTTTGATAGCCTTGGGAGGTTTTTTTCCCAATTATGCCATCAGAGGATGATGGCTGGTAAACTCTACCTGAGACTTAAAGTGTGGGACTAGCAACAGACTGTCAATAGAATATAATTTAAATAAGCATAATGAAAATCTATTCCTAAACACCAGTATCCCACAGCAAGTATTACTTACCACTACTTCTTTAGTAATTCCTAGCCACAGCTACCTCATTTCAATAACCATTTTTATTTTGAAGAAATGTCTAGTATCGTGTCATATATTACTTTAAAACACATCAATATCTAAGAATAACATTATAAGAAACAGCTAGGTGGCTCACTGCATAGAGAGCCAGGTCTGGTATTGGGAATACCTGGGACTCAGATACTTCCTAGTTGTGTGACCCTGGGCAAGTCACTTAATCCCAATTTCCTAGCCCTTTCTGCTCTTCTGCCTTAGAATTGATACTTGGTATTTATTTTTAAGACAGAAGATAAAGGTTTTTAAACGGGGGGGGGGGGGGGGGGGGAGAGAATAGCATCACAAATCCCATGCACAATGGGACTTCATATAGGCAAAATTTTATAAAAGTTTTATAAAAGCAAAAAACAAGTGTTGTCAGAAGATCTTTGGTATTTACCTAATACAAATAATGGATCCTAGACTGAGTTAGGTTATAAGAGAATAATCAAATTATAATAAAAGCCACCATAAATTTATATATTGCAAGCTTTACCTTTCCAGCAGCTCTTCTATGCCAATAATGCTTTTTGAGTGAAGTTCCCAGACAGCTTCAAGTACCAATGAACTCTAAGGAAAAATAATAGTAGAAATATCAAACTCCTGAGTTCTGTCATGTTTCTATGAAATATTCAAAGCTGGTTAAAATCCAGGTAGGTCAAAAACAATTCTAGTGTTAATACCTTCATTACTCTCTAGGACCCACTCCTGTCCTTCTGTATTCTCTTTGTGGGTACCTTTTCTCCCTCTCAGCCTCATGTTCAACTTCCTTTTGTATGTCATCTTCCTCCATTGGAATGTTAAGCTCCTTGAGGGCAAGAACTAGCTTTCTTTTTAATTTCTATTTGTATTTCCAGTCCTTGCATAATGCCTGGCAAATACTAAATATTTATTAAATGCTTGGTCACTTTACTTAAGGTAAAACAATCTACTTTCTGATATAGATTACCAATAACTTAGTAACTTTGTTTTCTGAAATTGTTCATAAAACTAAGCATTTTCAATTTTCTTAATTTCTTTGGATCACATTTAGTTTTTTGTTTTGACCAAAGGCAAACTTAAAGGTAAGTTTTCTTCACAAATATGTCACTAGTGTATGCAAATGAATTGGGAAAAAAACCAAATACTTGTTTTAAATTTTGTTACTTTATTCTCTTCCATTTCCAGATATCTTGTTTTTTTGTTTGTTTATAAACCCTTACCACCTTCTGTCTTGGAATCAATACTTGATTCCAAGGCAGAAGAGTGGTAAGGGCTAGGCAATGGGGGTTAAGTGACTTGCCCAGGGTCACACAGCTGGGAATGTCTGAGGTCAGATTTGAACCTAGGATCTCCAATCTCTAGGCCTGGCTCTCAATTCACTGAGCTACCCAGCTGCCCCCTATTTTGTTTTTTTAAATGACTTTCTCTCCCCTCCCAGTCATTCCCTAAATGTTTAATGATTTATACAATCACTATAGCTAAGTCTCTAAAAAATACATAAGCTTTTGTTGAGTTTTCAAGGGAATGATAAATAGGAATAATTTTTCAAGTACAATGAAGTTTTCTAAAGTTCCTCAGAGATTTTTCTCTACAAGACAATACATTTTAAAATATGTTTAGATAGCATAAAGGATGTTTAGCATGTTTTGTGTGATAATATATGTATAACCTAGATTGACAACTTGACAGCTCCAGGAAGGGGAAGGAAAAAAGAGAGGGAGACAATTTGGATTATATGACTTCAGGAAACATATATGGAAATTTGTTATTAAAATTTTTTAAAAATTTAATAAAAGAAAATTTAAGAAATAAATCCTGTTTAGATAGCATAGTGTTTTCATCAATCTAGTAATACTAATGATGAAAAGGTATTAGCATGGGGATCTATGTAAGTAGGTTCATATATGCATGAATATATATGTATATGGGACTTTATACCTATGTATGTTCAGAAGATCATAGATTTAGAAGTGGACTCAAGAGAAACCATCTGGTCCAACCCAACATGAAGAACTTTAATCTAGAATCTCAGATTCAGACCCATTATGCCCACTCAATTTTGCATATGAAGCTGTTGAAAATTACCAACATAAGTTATAGTATTAGGTAGGCCATAGTTTACAAACAAGGAATGCTTTAGACACAAACTGTATCAGCCAGGTAAGACTATAAATACAGAAGCCAAAAGGATATGAAGAAATAACCACCCCACAACATTTAACAGCAGAAGAAAAGTTATAGAACATTATGCTATAATGGAAAAATCACCAAAACAAAATTAGAAGGGAAAGTACTTGGGAAAGTAGCATTAGAAAAACTATGAGAGATTAGGAGTAGAAAATCATGGTGCTTATTTAGGTTAAGAGAATCAGGTTCTAGTTTCTGGCTCAAGAGATACTGGTGAGCTCATCTGATCTAGCACTAATGAAATGTCAACAAAATATCTAAGAGAGCCTAAACACTTGACTAGGCTTCAGCTAAGTCATCATAATATTGCTCCAGGGCTAGATCTAGCAAAGAGGCATTTTACCTGCACCTTCCAAATTTCTTGACAGAAAGAAAAACGACAAAAGAGACCACGTTCCAATAAATCTTGGGCAATATCTAGCAGGGAGGATAATTTCTTCTGAAAATGTGGGAGAAAGAAAGCATGTAATCAGTACAACTGAAATAACAATTTTCCAGAAAGCTCAGAAGCTTTTGGCCTCTCACCCGCTGTTCCAAGTTCAGTAGAGCAGCCTGCTGGGATCCCTCTGGAACCTGGCATAGCTGCTGGAGGCTGGAGACAGTTGTCTGAGCTGACAGGATTCCCACTGGAACACCTATCTTTGAAGCTTGTTCCTGTAGAGCAGAGACTGAAAAAGCAACACAAAACTCGCACTAAGCCTGTAGTTGGATTTCATATTTTTCTAAATTTATTTATTTCTATTTACCACCAGGTAAATGTATAATAATATTTCATGGAAAAAGCCTAAACAAGTCTTTCCTTAGCAAATAGAACTATAACCTACATTTTAATTACAAGTTTGAAGCTCTTTTTAAAAATGTTGGGAAAACAGGAAGGAGGTTTTTGGGGAAAGAGGAGAATCCTGAAACGAAATGAACAAAACAATCACTAGCAAATTCCTTAAGGAACAACAACATACAAATTTGACATAAAATATGAAAGCCCACAGAATTAATAGGTACTTTCAAAGCGACAATCTTGTTTTGGAAACCCCAAATTGACCCTTGTCCCTAATAGTCTGTCTTCAAGAAACCCCCCGACTGACCTTTGTCAGACTTAACAATAAACCCTCATGTACCCCTTGGACTAGCAGATATAATCAAATTGGAAGTAGTACCCTTTTTGTCTTAGTTTCATCTTTTGTAGCTAGGCTGCTCCCGGGTACTCTAGCTTTGGGCTATTGCATGGAGGCCTCTACCGGCCAGGTAGACTGTGGCTAGTACATCATTCTCAAGTGTGTGTGACAGGGCCTATGTCCTTCCCTCCTCTCAAAATCTATTTAAGCACATTGCATTCTGTAGTTCATAAGTTCCAGGACTGAAGTTCTATGGACCTTCCCATATTAATCTCCGATTGCGATTAAAAACCCTTATTATGACTACTTTGGTAGTTCTGTGTTGTTTTTTTTTCAGGTTGACAAAAGGATAGAATTTTCCCACCTATTCTGCTAGAATACAGCAAACTATAACAAACTATAGAAGTACAACAAAATAATGTTTGGTGGACAGAGAGCTGCTCAAACACAGACTTTAAAGCCAGAGACTAATCCTGGTCTGTATACCCAACTCAGACAAAGCCTACAAAAATTCAAGTCTGGTTACACTTTTCTTGTATTCTATTGGTTAAATAAAAGTAAAACCTTTGTAAACCTTAACACCTGTATATCAGAAATACAGGGTTTATTTATTCCTTAAAATAAGGCCCTATGCTTTTAGAAATGCTGGCAGCACATAAAAGTGTCAACTGAACTGGCCTCATTGCAATGAAAATATAAGATTCCGAAATTTATTTCCATGCTGAAAGCACTACAGTATTCTTACTTATAAATAATCCTGCCATGTTAGTGTGAAAGGATGCAAAGGAAATCAAGAACTATTATTCAAAGATGAAATAATTTTGGAAACATACACTTAAACAGAAATTCAATTAACTAATATTTCTTCCCTAAAGTGAATATTGGCCAGAGCTCATTTTCTAGTTATTAAAAGAAATGTGCCAATTATCAACTACGTAACTCAGTGGATAAACAGTCAGGCCTGGAGACAGGAGGCCCTGGAGGTCAACTCTGATCTCAGATACTTCCTAGCTGTGGGAACCTGGAGAAGTCATTTAACCCCCATTGCCTATCAGAAGGAAGAAGGGAAGGTGAAGAAAAGAAGGAAGGAAGAGAGAGGGGGAAGGAGGGGAAAGGAAGGAAGGAAAGAAGGAAAGGAAAGAAGGAAGGAAGCAAAAGTGAAGCCCCAGGGGGAAGAATTCCTTGTTTTTCATTCTTTCCCTCAATATTCTACTCCCCCATCTCCCCTTAAAAAATGGACATGTAAAAACTCACCTACAAATGACTTAGAATGTGTACCTGGCACTCCAGGGCTTTCATGGTCACTTAAATTGCTAAAACACAATGTTTTTTTACATTGTGTACTGTCTACCTGAAATAAAAAGCACAAAGAAAAGTCTACAAGCTGTGTTTGCATAAAAATAAACTGGGTGTACATGATGCTTGACTGCTAAGCAAAACTAAAACATTCAAATATTTTAAGATGAAACAAAAAAAGTGAAAAAAAATCGAAGGCTTATGGAAACTGATGACTAAATTTATTTTAAAATAACTTTATCTTACTTCTAAATAGGAATTCCTTCACTAGTTTATTCTCATCCAGTTAACAAAATTTCACTGATTTCCCCAAATATCTTTATAAAGTTGACACCTCAGTTGGGCTCAAAAAAAACCTCATACCTTAACAGCATTGCCAATTACCTCAAGAAATAGGTCGTTCAAGTTCTGATAGCATTTCAGGAGGTGCACAGCTGCTTCCTGGAGTTTCTGTTCCCTTTCAGGCTTGTATTTTTGTTTATTGACTCTTCCCACTTAAAAAAAAAAAAGTTCAATTTAAAAAACCATAGCCCCTATCTCATGTTTCCACAAGAGATTCACTAATGCATACTATCTATTTGACCTAGGAATATAAAATTTCTCTTCATAAAAAAGGTCAGCAGTAATAGTAGACAACCCCAACACCATCTGCTAACCAGAAACTGTTGCTAAGCCATTCCCAGATCTCCTGAGATCATACCACCTCGGAAGCCATCTGCTCTAACTCAGCCTTGTACAATCCTTCCACTATATTCCACATTAAATCATCATCCATACTCGGCCTAAAGATCTCAGTTAAGGGGGAATCTAGTCTCTAACGAGGTACAGCTATCATTTTTCATTTCTAGAAAGCTCCATAAGGAAGTTTTCCCTTACTATCAAAGGCTAAATCCAACCATTACTGCCACCCACTCCTACTTGTTCTGCCTTCTGGGCCAGGCAGCACCCATCTAAAGCCTCTCCCAGATGCCAGTCCTTCAAAGTCGACTACCGTGGGGAATGTATTACCGAACTGTGGCCTTCCAACAGTCTCAGTCAATACTAAATTATTAGATTTCATGTGGAACTTGAACCACAGAGACTTTTAACCTACTGAACTAGAAAAGTTTTATTATGAGACAAAACAAGAAGCCTTGAGACTTTAAATCCTATTGTCATGATGAAGTAAATTGCAATATTTCTTACTCTTCATGCAACTGGCATGGGCAATGTGCCCCAAATTACAGAAGTATTTTCAGGCCAAACTGTAAGCAGGAAATTCCTTTGCTCCCTTACATTTTAGGGACTCCTAAGAAGACCTTGAGAGGAATACTCTTCTTGCATTGTCCTTTAGATTTGAGATGACAGAGATATACCTTCAGGCTATGCCTTGAAACCATTAGGTGGCATCTAAGACATCTATGTGTCCCCTAAACAATGAGTCACCCCCTATATCTTCAGGCAAACCTCTCCCCACCCACCAGTGCCTTAGTGCATACTACTCTAAGAGACATCTCCACTGTTTAAAAGGGTATAAAGACCCCAGAAGATGACCTCTGGAGGCAGCTTTCCATCTATGCTGTCCTCCTGGCCAGATTCAAAATTACCTTCTAAATTAATAAATTTCTGTTTTTTATTTTTAAGCTAAGTTTCAGAGTCTTGCATTCTTGCACAGGGTACCCTTCCCAAACCCTGGGGGTTCACTTCAAGCCCCCCCCCCCAACACAACCAAAAAGCAGTTTAGCAGTTAGTGTTTTACTTTACATAGAAGAAATTAAAGGTGCAGATTATGTGAATGAATTCCACAAGGTTACGTAATAAATTATGAGTTTGGTTAGGATTAGAATTATTCATCTCTAAGACCTCTTTTCTTTGTATTTATGTTTCCCACATTTTCAATCTATTATTTAGTCCTCCAAACCTGTGATCTCTAATTCTTTTTTTTAACATAGTTCCCAACAACAAATTTTTTCCACTGGTGGAAGGGGAAAGAGGTTAATAATAACTATTTATCTAGTGCTTATTATGTGTCAAGCATTGTGCTATACAAATATTTTTTTAAACCCTTACCTTCTGTCTTAGAATCAATACTATACATTAGTTCCAAGGCAGAGGGGTGGTAAGGGCTAAGCAATGGGGGTTAAGTGACTTGCCTAGGGTCATACAGCTAGGAAGTGTCTGAGGGCAGATCTGAACCCAGGACCTCCCATCTCTAGGCCTGGCTCTCTATCCACTGAGCTGCTCCCCAAATACGTTTCTTCATCACAACAATCCTGGGAGAAGTAGATGTTATTATTACCCCCTTTTACTTTTGAGGAAACTAAGGCAAACAGGCTAAGTGATCTGCCATGGGTCATAGAGCTAGAAAGTGTTTAAGGCTGTTTTCTATAAAATTGATTTTTGATTACTAATTTTTAGTAATCACTATCACCAATTTCTAAGGCTTAGATTTGGATTTATTTTGAATGTTTTAGTAGAAAAGTTTATAAGAGCTGTTGCAGGAGACTGTGCACCCAACAACTGAGACCCTTTATCATCCTGAGGAAGATGATAAAGATAGATGAAAAAAGAGTCTAATTGGTCAGATTTTTTTTTCCTAGCATTAGGTTTCTCTGGTATTGAGTTGAGGACTTTACAGAGGATGTTTAACTCTGTTTTCCTGGTAACAATGTATTCTGGAGATACTCTTACAAGTCAGCAAAACATAAGCCCACCTTTGTTTCTAGTATAGACCAATCACAGACTTATTTCAATTTTGTCACTGGACCTGATGTAACCAGCAAACTATATAAAAGGCTGCTCTAAGTATGTCTCTGGTCACTGACCTTTCACTGGTAATTACTAGCTACACCAATAAACAGATTATGATTGTGCTTTTCTGTTTCAGTTTCTTTACTACAGATTTTTATCAGGACAGTTTGAACCTGGGTCTTCCTGACTCCATGCTAAGCTCTCTATTCACTTCTCCACCTTAATATCTGGATCCCATATCCTTGGGAGTCCTGCCTCTAGAACCCTTGACCATCCATCCCTCAGTTTTAGAGACCACTGCTCTAAATCACTAGGGAGAAGATGACAGATGTCAGGAAAAGAAGAAAAATTGCAACTTGTGGAGAATTGGAATTAAGGCAAGAAGCAAGCCTGCAATCAACCATCTCCTTTCTTCCTTTTCCCTGTCTCCCAGGGAATTAATGAGACACAGAAGAAAGCTGGACTAATCCAAGAACCAAGGTGTGTAACTAGTACTCTGCCCTGGAACAATAAGATGCATTTAACAAGTGCTTACTGAATGAATCCTGCATGTAACAAAGGAAAGCTTGAAGAAGTTGAGGGACCAGTTCTAGGCCCAATTTTGCCCTTAATAAGCTGAGCTGAAAAAAATCTCTGGGTCTCATTTTCTTTCTCAATAAAATGAGGGTAATGCCCCTCCCCAGGTGGATTGAAAGCCAGGCCTAGACTCAGGAAATCCTGGGTTCAAATCTGGCCTTGGATACTTCCTGGCTGAATGACTGAGCAAGCCACTTAACTTCTACTGCTAGCCCTTCCACTCTTCTGCCATGTGGAGCCTATACACAATAAAAAATAAAAGGTTAAAAAAAATAATAAAAAGATGGGCCTAAATGAGGTCATCTTTAAAAGTCTTCTCCTGTGCAGCCAGAGCTGGATATTATTCTATGCTTTTATTATTCTGAGGTTACTGAAGCAATGGGCCTGGAGTCAGGAAGTCAGAAGTTCAAATCCAATTTCAGACACCTCCTAGTTGTATGACCATTGACAAGTTTTGCTTCAGTTTCCTTATCTGTAAAATGGGCTGGAGAAGGAAATGGCAAACCAACTCTACTATCTGTCCCAGGAATACCCCACCTGGGATCAGGAAGAGTCAGACAGACTTAAAAATGATTCAACAACAACAAAAGTTCAATATGGTCTGGACCTTTGAGGGGTGGTACAAAGTGGTATCATCCCCACTTGAGAGTCCCGCAGGGCCTAGAATCTGAACCCAGGCTACTGGATTCCAAACCTTTTTTTCAGGAGGGAGCATAGAGGTTTCTCCCCTAAGTAGGGAATAGGAGGCTGGGGGATGGGGGGGAGGGGGCGTGGAGAAGGAGAGGGGAAAAGGAAAAGAGGAGGGAGAAGGGAAAAGAGGAAGGGAAGAAGTAGAGGGGAAGGAAAAGGAGGGGGTAAAGAACGGAGGAAGCCGCAGGAGGGAGAGGATGACAAAAGGGAGGGGAAGAAGGAGGGGGAAAAGAGGCACTAGAGGCACTAGAGGGGAGGAGCCAGCGGAGGGATTGGGGAAAGGAAGGGGAGGAGAGAAAACGTGAGGAGGAGGAGGAACGAGGGCAGCGACACCGTGGGGAGGGAGCGAGACTGTCTTTCCCCGAAGGAGACGGGGGGGGGGGGGGGGGGGAGGGGGGCGGCAGACAGAAGGAAGAACGGGCACGAGTCGGCCAATCGCTGTATCTCCGCGCCCTCTCCCATGAAAGGGTGGCCTGGTCTCACCCTCCCGCCTTTCTTCCCGCTGCCACATACCCAGCAGCTCGGACAGGGCCCTCCTACGCCGGCCTGGTGCCGGCACTGGAGGCGAGTCCGCCGACCCGGCAGACATAGCGAGCCCTCCACACTCGACCCCGCAGCTCGCGCGCGCCTCGCCTACTTCCCGCGTTCACGCTGTTTGCTCATTGGCCACGACGAGGCCTTTGAAACCATTGGATGCTGCCTACGAGGGTCCCGCCTCTAGGCGCCATCTTGGTGGTGGCGACTGTGAGCTACTTTAGGGTGGCCATCTTGGTCGTGGCGCATGTAAAGGGCAGCTAGATGACTCAGTGGACTAGAGGTAGGGGGATCCTAGGTTCAAATGTGGCCTCAGACACTTCCCAGATGTATGACCCTGGGCAAGTCACTTGACCCCCATTGTCTGGCCCTTACCATTCTTCAGCCTTGGAACCAATACACGGTATTGATTCTAAGACTGAAGGTTAAGGATTTAAAAAAAAAAAAATATATATATATATATATAGGCATGGGCAGGGGTTGTGTGTGCATGTGCTTGCTCGTTCTAATTCACTTCATTTAAGGCCTGAGGAGCACCTACAGTTTCCCAGGCCAACACACCAAGCAGATTTGGGAGATCTGACCAGAGATATTAGAGCTAGAAGGCACCTTAGAGGTCCTGAGGTCCAACTTCCATTTGTTACAGATGAGGAAGATGAGATCCAGCGAGTTGCTTGATTGTCCAAGGTCACATATGCAGTAAAATGGCAGAGAGAACATTTTTTTACCTAAGTCTCTGACTCCAGAGCCACTTTATCCAAAGTCTAGATAGGAAGAAAGCCCATATTTTTTCCTTCAAAGAAATGCATAAGAAGTTCTTGGCAGTTAGCTCCATTATTTGATCAGAACTCAGGAATTTTGCAACCTGGACCTTATTTTAAAAAGTCAATCGCCTATGTACCATCTTAGAATCACTACTCCTTATTGGTTCCAAGGCAGAAGAGCAATAAGGGCTTGGCAATGGTGGTTAAGTGACTATATGAGGTCAAATTTGAACCCAGTCCTCCCCAGGCCTGGCTCTCAAGCATTGAGCCATCTAGCAACCTCTTGATTCAAAATCTGACATCTCATTTTGACAAAGTGTTATTAATATTTATTGAATTTGTATTCATTTATACTTGGAGAGGATGCAGGATGTGTAGAGCCCTGGGTTAGGTGTGGTATTCACAGATATTGTGACATTCATAGAAGACCTTAAATTCCTCCATGTGGAGAGCAGTCTATAATTGACAAGCTAGGACTCATTCCCTCGAGCGGAGCACAATGTCAGAGAAAGGCTAATCATTTCTGTGAAGTAAAGAAAATGAGATTCATGAAATTCAGGTTTATGAATTCACTCACCATAACTCACTTAAAATTCAAGAATGAACTGGAAATGAGATAAATGGAAGATGGAAATAAGCAAAAGTGGGGAAAGCATCTTGGTACAAAGGACAGATATTATAGGGCAAGATATAAAAATACACAGGAGAAAGATGGAAAGAATAGAGGGCATAAAGTCAAAGGGTAGAACAACAGAATCCTATGGGGAAAGGCATAAATAAGAGAACAAGGAAAGCAGTGACACACTGGGGAGGTAACAAAGAATCCCTTGATTCTTCTCCATATGGAGGGAGCAACAAACTTGGACCAATCAGCATAGGAGGTAAACATAGGTTGTTGGAAAGATCCCTTGATTTGGAGTCAGAAGACTTGATTTTAAATCATAGGTTTTGCTATTTACTACTTGCAGTAATCTCATCAGTTTCTATAGATTTAATTATCTCTATGTAAATGATTCACAGATCTATTTATCTAGCCCTAGGCTACCTCCTGACCTCCAATTTTATATCATTAATAACCTATTGGGCATTTAGACATTTCAAACTTAACATACCCAAATTGGAGCTTGTCTTTCTCAAAAAATGGCTCTTCTTCTGAACTTGTTTATTTCTACCAAGTTGCCATTATCCTTCTAGATACCCATTTTCACAACCTTGGTGTCTTCCTCACTCTTCACAAATCCAACCAATCGCTAAATCTTGTTGATTATACCTCAACATCTCTTCTTCTCCATGCACATCACCAGGTCCTCTTCACTTGAACTATTGCAAAAATCTTTTACCAGATTCCCTGCCTCAAGTCTTTACCCTTGGTAATCCATCTTTTTTTAAAATTTTATCACAAAACAAATTTATTAGTGATGATACGTTTCCCACTTAAAATAAGACTAAAAGAAGTTCTTATCCAGGCTCTGCTATCTAATCCATCCTCCATAGAACTATCAAATTCATTTTCCAAAGCAGAAGTCTAACCATGTCATCACCTATGCAACAAATTCCAAAGACTCCCTATTTCCTCTAGCATCATGTGCAAATTCTCTATAGCATATAAAGCTCCAACTAACTTTTCTAGACATATATTCTTTGGTCTAGTCAAATTGATCTTTCACATTTCCTCACGCATAACATCCTATCTACCTTGTAAAAAGGAAAAAGAAAACAAGCATATAGAAGAAAATGGGGGTGGGGTGGGGAGGAAAGGAGAAGGATGTAAACCTAGAAAATGTCTTTACACAGTGTCTGTTTTAATAAAAAGATAAGTCAGGGATTGTGGGTTCGAGTCCCATCTGGGGTGCCAGTTGTAATAAAAGGATAGTTGTGAGAATTCTAGTTATAATAAAAAGATACTGGGGTGTTTCTATTGATCAATACTGATGGCTTATAGATCAAGATTTTGCCTACCTTCCTCCCTCAAATGCCACTTGTTTTTCTACCTGCTCCCTCCTGCCTCCCTTCCCCTCCCCCCTTTTAGTCAGCCACCTTTCTATGTAACTCAAGGTGAACTGTGAGGTTTAGAGAAGGCACCTTTTCCCTCTTTCTCAAGTAAGGAGGTTTATTGGGGAAGATAGGACAGGATGGAGGATAAAGTAAGAGGGTTGGGGGGGGGTTTCCCTAATCTATACAAGGAGTTAGGAGGGTATTGGGAATATTGGCAATCAGTCACTATCAGAGACAATCAGAGAGTTTGAAGGACAAATATTTTTCTTCTTTCTTCTTTTAACCAGCCAGATAATCTCAGCCTGATTAATTCAAATCTCAGATATACAATTAGTTCTTCAGGTTCAACCTCCACCAATCAGCCACATTACAGTGTTCCATATTTGAAATGCAATTCCCCCTCATCTGCCTCTTAGAATCCTCAACTCAAGTATGATCTCTTAAATGAAGCTTTTCTTGATATCTCTCAAGCTGATAAAGCTTCCCCCCAAATTTCATTGTATATATATATATATATATATATATATATATATATATATATATATATATATATATATATATTCATGAGTGTTCACATTACCTTTCCCTATAAAATGTAAGTTCATTGAGGTCCAAGACTATTTCATTTATATCTTTGTAGCTCAAAATAATGCCTTATATATTTAATATATGCTTACTGATGGAATAAGTCACTTCCCTTCTCTGGACCCTACTTTCTTCATTTATAAAATGAAGGGGCTGGGCTACTTTATGTCTAAGGTTCCTTTCAGCTCTAAATATGATGAATCAAGAGGCGCAGCAAAGAAAAAGGAGGGAATACCTACAAGATCTTTCATCTCAAAGTACTTTACGAAAGGAATATGTGTAAGAGGTAGATAGCTTCATTGTCACTCTCTTCTACCTCCAGCTGTAATCTTGAACAGCTCTCCTGACTCCCTTCTCTAATTTTCTACCCTAACCTCTAGTCCTCCACCTGCCCAGTTGACTGAATCTTTCAACATGTTACCCTCTGTATGCCTGGCCCTGGAACCAAACAGATGCTTTATCCTGGATGACAATTTTTGTATGGAAATTATCAAGAAAGAGAGAAAGAAAAGTAGTTTTGATGGAATGTCACTTTGACATTGTCCCAGTTTAAACATTTATTTATGACAGGGACAAACCTCTCAAATAAATATTGGGCATATGTTCATGCCCTTAAAGGTAGGACTAGGTTGAAAGGAGTTTGTATCATGAAAATCAATAAAAGTCACTGGCTCAAGGAAAACTGATGATAATGACTTTTGAGAATTCCCAGTGGTTTGAACAACTCCAATCCCAATTCCCTTGTAAAGTCCTTTCAGAAAATTTCCAAACCCGTTTAGCACTTAGCAGATGACCATAACCATCTAATGTTGTATGCTCCCTTTTATCTTTCAATTGAAATGATGTCCCTTTAAACCATCTGCCTCACTGTGGCTTTTTTTGGTTTTCATGATCAGTAGAGCAATGAGGCTGATTTATTGGCTCATAATTATCACAACTAATGTTCTCAGTCCAAGATTGCTGAAAGGTAGGAGTATGGAACTAGAGCAAATGTGAGTCTAGACAGAAAACAAAAGATCAAGAAAATACTTAGAGAAGACATCTCTTGATTTTGAAGAGAATTGAATCCTTTATGCCACATTTTCCCCATTCACTTCTCTGAGTATAGTTTGTGTCCTAGTACTCATGGCATGATAATTTTTTTGTGCTCAAAATAGCTAATAATCGTGATGTTGCAAATGTTACATTTATAGAGGACAGATACAGAGGAAGATCAAGAAATAAGGTTCCATTCTCAAAGTAATAGCCTAGAGATGAGATCTCAAACTGACCTTGAGTGGAAAATAAAAAAAGGCAATCTTCTGTGTCATTTTATCTCAGTCAAGTTCTAAGCCTTTGCTTGTAACCAAACCAAGTCAGAATCATAAATTTTATTGTCACAAAATTTAATGCTGGAAACCCTAACTATTTCATAGGATCATAGTTTTAGAAATAGCCTAGAAGCCATCTAGTCAACCCTCTCCATTTTTTAAAATGAAGAAACTGAGGCTTTGTAAGATTAAGTAATTTTGTTCAAGATCACAAGAATAATAACCATTATTTGTAGGATTTATGTGAATGCAGGTCCTTTGACTCCACAGTCAATGCCCTTTCCACTGATCCACACTGAGTCTCTTAAGTGAATTTGTGAAAAGTTTATTAACCTTTGGGGAACTACATTTTCTCCTTGATTATGTCATTCTAAAAAGAGTTCTCCTCTAAATGGAATAAGCTGCTTACAGAGAATTGAAGATTAGGGCAGACAAGTCTGAATTCTTTTGATGATTAATAAAAATCAGACACATTCATGCTCTTCTCAAGGATTAATCAATTCCTCTTGCCTAGTTCTGGAGGGCAGACACAACAGATTCAAATTCTCTGAAGCACCCAAACACCTATTTCAAAACTGAGAACAAACACTTATTAAAAAAACAAACAGCAACTAAATGCAGAAACTACTACAGAGATTTCAGAGATTGGTTGACTGTCTAGAGGCACAATATTGGAATTTCTGGAAGCCTGTTCCAGCTCCATGACTAACTTCCACTGAATCATACTGGTTAAAACCATCTACAAAGTTCCCAGTGAGTTATAATCCACTTGGAACAAAGACTGTACAAAATACCTCCAAAGTACATTGCGTTGTTTTGTTTCCAATGGGTGGGAACTTTTTTTGTCATCAAATATGCTTTGTAATGTTTGCATTGCTATGGTAGGATATACAAATGTTGAATATAATATATATTTTTAGAAACTCACTAGCTATATTAAGTGTATTAGGGCCCATCCCATGGAGCATATGTTGGTTGAACCTGAGCCCTGGACCCTTCCAATAGGCTACATGTGCTTTGGCTTGTCAGTGGTCTGACCTTTGGTCCTTTAGCAAAGGATCAGAACACATGTGCCTTTTGGAAGGGGCCAGGGCTCAGGCCCATTCCACACATGCTCCATGGGATGGGCTCTGATCTACTTAATATAGTAATGTATGTATCACTTTCAGCATTTGTATGTCCTACCATGATTCTGCATATATTCCAGAAAGCATTAACTAAATAATTATGTATAATGTAACTGAAAACAAAACAATCTCACCCATGGAAAACAAAATAACACAATAAACTATGCAGTGTTTGGTATACCAGCTATCTGCTGACTGGAGGTCAGAGCAGGGAGCTCCTTCCAAAATCTCCATTTAAGGACAGTACTCATGCCAACCATCTTTTAATTTCCCACCTGGCTATACTCCTCTGGATTGCTCTATCATACTCCCTATCCTGCTCCAGTTGGGCACTTTCCCTCCTCAGTCTCATTTTCAGCATCCTTGAGTATTGTCTTCTCCAATTAGATTTTTGTTATTACTTTAGAGCAGGGCTTTTTTTTTTTTTTAATTTGTATCTCTAGAACTGAGCACAGTGCTGGCATGTACTAGGTGCTTAATAAATGTTTATTGACTAACATCAAAAATAACTCTATACAAGTCATAAAGATTCTTTCCTCCTCTTGGAATATCTCCATCCTAAATATGCTTGTTTTTGCCTGTCTCTCTTTGATTACAAGGAAAAGTTATAATTAAATAGGCAAAGGGAACCTTTGTTCTAAAAGTCTCTTTCTCTCAATGAAGCGGAGACATCAAAGTTGAGGGAGAGTGTAGAATTCCTGAGATCCTTCCACTACTAAGCTCCCAAATTACTCAATAACATAAGCCAATGAATGAACTTCTCCTTGCCTTAGTTTTCTCACCTCCAAAATAGGAATGCTGGTGCTCAGCAGTTTCCCATGAAGGTTGTGAAGTTTAGGCAGGTTTTTTTTTTTCTAAAGCTTTGAAGTTTGCCCATGAAAGTACAGAGGACTGTTCTCCATGCCAAGTTCAACGTTTAGTAACTGATCCAGAGCCAAAAGGCAGTCTCATCAACAAAGAGAAATGTATGCAAGCACACACTCCCACACTGAATATTCCAACTGGGTATCATCTACGAGAGTGCCCAACTGAGTAGCTCTTCTGCCAATTGTTCCCATTGTCACAACTCAGACTGTACAAACCTTAAGCTGCCAACACCTGTGCTTCTCTGCACATTTCCCAAGTGAATGATGTAGCGCTTCCTGAAGAATCTGATTCTGTGGGGGGAAAGTGGGTGGATTCTCTCCCTCTACACAATCACATTTAGAAAGTGCTTTACACTGAAGGATAAGGGTACGGAGAGGCAGCATTCTATTTAAAAATATGATGGAGAAGATTGGAAGAGGGCAAGAGAAGGAGGCGACAAAGTGGGGGGAAACCTGTTTTTAGTAGCTAGTAAAGTCTTTCACTCATCATAGCCATCATATTGGAGAGCACACAAAAAAAGGTTACTTAAGTTAAACTACCCTCCCTTCTCTTCCTCTCTCTCTCTCTCTCTCTCTCTCTCTCTCTCTCTCTCTCTCTCTCTCTCTCTCTCTCTCTCTCTCTCTCTCTCTCTCTTCCTTTCCCTTCTTCCCTCCTTCCCTCCTTCCCTCTCCACCCCCCCCACACCTCATTTTATCATCCTAGAATAATAATCCAACTGAAAAATCAAGAAGGGGTGGGTTAGGAGGGAACAGAAAATAAGAACTCTGGCATTTGTAATTCCATAAGTACAAAATTCTGCCTTCCCCTAGCTCAATCAGCATGAGCCCATAAGAATGATGAGCAGAAGGGGGGATTCTCTTTATCCAAAAGAAAGGATTAAGCTAAACACTGGACAGGATAAAGGAAATGGCTGCCCCTTTTGTGAGTAGCCACACACACTGGCTGAAAGCTCATCTACTTCTTCATCTACAAGTAAATGGGGACTTGAATGCAGAAACACAAAATAGCAACAGGATCACTTCTATCCTCTGTGTTAGGCAGGTACATGGCAAGAATCCTTCTGGTATCAAGGGGGAAAATTCATCTTCATAGAATAAAAAAAGCAGAATTAAATCTCTACAGCACAGTGATCAGCAGCATACCAAAGGATGCCAGCTTTGAAAACCTTCAACATATGGTGGAGCTGTAATGTGTTCTATCCATTCTGGAAAGCAATTCGGAATTATGAAAGAAAAAAAAAAGGAAAGTCTGTACTCTGACCTAGAAATACTCCTGTTAGTTATATATCCCAGGACATTGGAGACAGAAGGAAAAGGTCCTATATACATATGTATATATATGGATATACATATATGCTGCTATAGGTATAGAGCAAAATAGTCACAGCAACTTTTTTTTGTAGTGATGAACTAGATGGAAAGTGAGTATCCATCAAAAGGGAAATAGTTTAAAAAGTTGTTACATGAATATAACTATTACTATGCTATAAGAAAAGATACATTTGAAGAATGCAAGAAACATTGGATGACATCTGAAATGAGGCAGTGAAGTAAAATAACAATATATGCAAAAATATATTAATGTAACTGGAAAAAGGCAAACTAAATGATGAAATTATATAATGACCAATCTTGGCCTGGCAGAAGAGATGAGAAAATGTACTTCTGCTGTCTCACTGGAGAGCTAAGGGACTATTAATGTGGGATAACTGCATATTTTATCAGACAATGTCGATGTGTTGCTTTTATTGAATGTCTGCTTTTTTTTTTTAATCTTTGCTATAAGGGAAGGCCTGCTGAGTAGGCGGTGAGTGGGTCTTGAGCAGAAAGGCATATTCAGAAATGAATGTGATGTAAAAACAACAGACGTCAATAAAACTTTAACAAGAAAATTCTCACTTCTTCACTTTCACTCAACAGTTGTTAACCTTTTTTTTAAACTTTTACCTTTTATCTTAGAATCTATCTATTTTTTTTTTTAATCTTAGAATACTATGTATTGGTTCCAAGACAGAAGAGTGGTAAGGGCTAGGTAATGGGGGTTAAATGACTTGCCCAGGATCACACAGCTATGAAGTATCAGAGGCCACATTTGAACCCAGGACCTCCTGTCTCTAGGCCTGCTTCTCAATCCACTGAGCCACCCAGCTACCCCCAGTTAACCATGGAATAGAAAGAAAGACAAAAAAAGTCCCTATTCTCAAGGAAATCACAGGTATTACTGGAAGAGACAACTTCAAGTGACTACATACAAAAAAGATATAGCCAGGACAGATAATCTCAGAGGTAGTCTAGGACAGTGATGGTAAACCTTTAGAGACTGCACACTGTAGCCCCCTGTCCCCACCCTCCAGACCTTGTGGTGTACCATGTCCCCCTACTGTGTGCTGGGCATACCTTGCTCCTCCCCCCCCAACCTTATCCCACACTAGGGAGGAAGAAAGTGCTCCCATTGGACTGCTGGGCAGAGGGGCAGGTGAAGTAAAAAAAAATGTCCTCAGCATAGATGAATAGGGGGAGGGGAGTGGCCCAAGCACTCCACTCCCCTCCAGTTCTGCCACCTGTGAGCTGCCCACCTTACATCCTGTGCACTCCCATTAGGCTGCTAGGTAGAGGGGTGGGTGATGTGAAAGAATATTATCAGGCATGGTGAAGAGGGGGAAGGGGGAGCCCCTCTGCATTTCTAGTAATGAACTAGGCAGGGAGGGCAGTCATGTGCCCACAGAGAGTGCTCTGTGTGCCATATTTGGCACATGTGCCATAGATTCTCCATCACTGGTCTAGGATATAAGAGTTCTTCTAAGATTAAGGAGTACTGGAAAAGGCTTCTTGCAGAAGGTGAGACTTTGGCTGAAGACTTGGAGAAAGCCACAGTAGCCAGAAGATGAGGAGAGTTCCAGACAAGGAGGACAGCCAGTGAAAATGCCTGAGTGATAATAGCTGGTACTTTAATATTTGCAAAATTGCTTTACAAATATTATTGCATTATATGCTCATAAAACTCTGGGAGACAGGTGTAATTGTTACTTCCATTTTACAGATGAGTAAATGGAGACATACAGAGGATTAGTGATTTTTCCAGGGTCACACAGTTGATGTCTAAAGCAAGATTTAAACTTAGTTTCCCGATTCCAAGCCCATTGCTTTATCCATTGAACTGCCTCAGATTCTCCTGATGTGTTTAGTTAAAACACTGATTCATTTTGCCTCATAAAAGCTTAGAAGAGTTTCTGCTGAATTTCTAACTAAAACAAGATAGAAATGGATATTAAGAAATTTTATTCCTGAACTATCATGGATTTGAAATCCAAGAACATGGTTTCAAAACCCAACTCAGCCTCTTACTTCCCATGTAACCTTGAGCAAGCCATCAAACCTTTCTCAATCTCATTTCCTTTATCTGTTAAATGAGGGGTTTGGACTAGTTGAGTCTAAGGACTCTTTCCAGTACCTATGATCCTAGCTACATCTCTCCTTTGTTTATTATAGAATAGAAATGGGAACTTCCCTGAGTCACATTGTTAGGGGAGAGCTATCTTGATTTGAGAGGTTTTCCCATCTAAAGAATTACAAGTCCCCCAATAAAGTTTAGAAAGGGTTATTAAAAAGATCGATGGCCAGGAAGCAGCTCCCCAGTGGGGGTTTGCCTGACTCAAGTAGCAAAAAGTGGGGTATTCTTGGTTCTATGGGAGAGCTGAATACTTGACAAACAAGGGGGAGGAGACATGTGACTTACAGGTGCCTGGGGGGAAGGCCTGGGTTTGAAGAAGTTGTTTATCAGGAGATGTGTAGATCTCAGAAGGTGGAACATGCATACCATCTTTATCGGTTTATCAGTGGTCATCAGGGATGATCTTCTCTGGCCAGATCAGTTTAGGGGAATCCTTCATTTGTCCCCTGAAACTTCTGTGTTTTCTGTGTCCTGTTCCATTTCCCTCTCTATTTCTAGGTTCCACTATAACATCAATCCCCAATATTCTTGGGTTACCTTTTAAGGCATATCCAAACTCATCTCTCCTGGATCAGGGCATAGCTGCTTGTCTGTCTGGAAAGTGGAAAGCAGACACAGAGATTCTTTCACTCCACCTAGACCTTCTAAGGGGCCATGTTCAGTCTTCCTTTTCCTAGAAGCTATTGCTATATGCATAGGCTATATCTAATCAGGCCTGTATTCATGTATTTTCAAAGAGCTTCCCTTAACTCTGAGCAGAGCTATACCAAGGAATTCCTGCCCCAAGGCAAATTTAGGAGAGGATAACACAAAGATACTTTGCTCCAGGTATAGACACCAAAGGTAGGGTGAATGACCTATCCGGGAGAAAGTCTAGTCCACACCTCCACAGCATGAGCAACAATCCCTACTCCCTTAAACCCTGGAAGATGGAGGGGTGTGGTAGAAGATGGACCAGAGAGAGGAGCATCTAACTTGGTGACTGGTCCTAGGAGTAGCAGACCATGGCTGGGCAAAGAAGTAAAATCAATCATACCATGCGAGACCAGCCAGCTCAAGACCAAAATGTACAGGCATAGTAGGGCAGAGCACAGAGGGGAAGTGAGGATTAAGGGAGGGAAGGGTACCCCTCTGAATGTTAGAGCCTTAGGGCAAAACTCCAATTGACATGCTCTAGTTATAGTGAGTGAACACCCAGAGACCATCAATGACAACAAGGCTCCTGCCCCAACATCCACTTCACTCTTCACCATCATTGAACTGGTACCGGTAGGGAACTAGAAATGACCCCACTAAGTACTGGATTTGGAGGTCCCCTCAATTGGGAACCTAAGATAACAATAGTCTCTCTGTCCCTCCATGTCAGCTGAGCATCCTGGCAGATGGGGGCCAAGTGGATAGATAGCAAATCTGAATTCAGGGAAGTAGAAGCTATTCACCGAATCAAATTTTAGTTAATTGGGACTTCAAAAGACATCTTGTTCAGTCCGCAACTAAAAGGCACCCCTGCTACAATATAACTGAACCGGCTGCCTTTTGAAGCACCATGTTCTGCTATATTTTTTAAGTACTAAAAATTATTGGGAAAATTTTTTCCTGATTTTAAACATAAATTTGCCTCTGTACAGTTTCTACCATTTGGTCTCTCTGGGGACAAATGGGAAAAGTCTCTTCTATCTCTTCTCTACCATAATCCTTCAAATATTTTAAGATAATTGTGTGTCCACCTCTTAGATAAATACCCCCAGTTCTTGCAACTGATCTTTAAATGACATGGACTCGACTCTTCACCATCATAATTGCCTTTCTCTGGACTCTCTAAATTGTCAACCCATAGCACTTTTTAAAACTGGTACTCAGGCATGAACACATGACTCCTGATGATCAGGTACATAGCAAGAATTCTTCTGGTTACAAGAGGAAAAAATTCATCTTCATAGGATTAAAAAAAGCAGAATTAAATCTCTACAGCACAGTGATCAGCGGCATACCAAAGGATGATGACGTTGAAAACCTTCAGCATACAGTAGAGCTATAAAATGTTCTATTCATTCTGGAAAGTTATTTGGAATCAAGGGGGGTGGGGCAGAATGTCTCTACCCTTTGACCTAGAGATACTCCTGCTAAATATATATCTCAAGGAGGTCAGAGACAGGGAAAAAAGTCATACATACACACATATACTATGTGTATATAGCAAAATATTCATAGCAATCCTTTTTTTTTTTTGGTAGCAAAGAACTAGACAAGAAGTGGGTGCCTATCAATAGGGGAATGGTTTAAGAATTTGTTATATCCAGTGGAATTGCTTGTCAGCTCTGGGAGGGGGGATGGGGAGAAGAGAATGAATCATACAAACATGGGAAAATCTTTTAAAATAAATAAATAAATAAAAGTCTGTTACATAAACAATTAAATATTACTATATCACAAGAAAAAATGAATTTGTTACATGGGAATATTCCTTTCCTGAGAGAGGGAATGTCATATCAAGCAATGGCTGTGATATAAGAAATAATGGCAACAATAAAATATATCTTAAGAAATTTAGTAGCTTTCTATTGCCTTTAGGATAAACTATAAAAATTTCTACCTAATACTCAAAGCTTTCCACAATCTGACTCCCACCTTGAATGATCTTTGGACTAGAAAAGACAGATAAAAAATGTCTGATGGGTAGTTGATACCCAAGATAAGTAAGGGGATAGTAAGAGAGCATCTAGTTGCCCTGAATGAGTTCAACTGACCAAGCTCAGATAAACTACATCCTACGACACTGAGGAAAATTTTTAATAAATTAACAACAAACAGATGTGATTACTAGAGCCATTGTCAGTGATCTTTGAAAGCTTATGAAGAATCAGAAGGTAATGAAGGGCTAGAGAAAGGCAAATGGCCCATTTTTTTTAAAGATATTTTATTTTACTAATTACATATAACTGCAATTTTCCACATAACTTTTCTGGAGTTATAGGATCCAAATTGTCTCCCTCCTCTTCCCTTCCCTCCTGCTTCCTGGAGATCATAAGCAATTTGATCTGAGTTATACATGTATTATCATGCAAAACATGATGTACCAACTTTTAAATAGGGAAAAGAACAGAATCCGCAAGCTATACCCCTCTGATCTTAACTTTGATTCCTGGCAAAATTCTACAATGTATTATTAAAGGATGGTTAGTCAACATCTTTAAAAGGAAAGGATCACATAGCACCAACATGGCTCCATCAGGAACAGGTCTTGCCAGTCTACCTTTATTTCCTTTTTCATCAGGGCTACTGAACTGGTAGATCAAGGAAGAGCTGTAAGCACAGTTTACTTAGAGTTTAGCAAAGCATTAGATAAAGTTGCTTATGCTACTCTTATGGAAAAGGTGGAAAGAAAGGCTAAGCAATGGAAGAGTAAGGTGGATTTAGAATTGGTTAAATGGTTGCCAGCTTTAAAGTAAGACTTAAGAGGAGGCCTCCAGAGATCTAAAGTTGGCCTCATGCTGTTTAACATTTTCATCAATGATTGAATAAAGGCAGATGACCCAAAGCTGGGAGAGATGGCTAACAAACTACATAATAAGAAGTCAGGGATCAAAAACATCTTTGCAGGATATAATTTTGGGCTAAATTTAATGGCATGAAATTTAATAGGGGTACATATAAAGTATTAAATATGCCTGAAAACCAAGTTGGCAAGAATAAGATGGAGGAGGTATGGCTGGACAACATTTCCTCTAAAAATGATCCATGGGGTTTTTGGCAGGCTACAAATTCAATATGAATCAATAGCATAATATTAGCCAAGAAGACTGATGTAATCTTGGAATGTCTTAGGAGAGACATAGTGTCTGGGACTAGGAAATGATAATCTCACTCTATGTTGCCCCAGTCAGACTATATCTGAAATAACATGTTTAGTTCTAGGCACCATATTTAAGGAGGGGAATTGATCAGCTAAAAAGCATAGAGAAAAATTAAACCAGGATGCTAATATGTCTAAAGGTCATGACAGATGATTATAAGGTGGAAAAATAGGGAATATTCAGCTTAGTGAAGAGAAGATATAGGAGGACACAATAATTTTCTTCAAATATATGAATACCTGTTATGTGGAAAAGAGACTAGACTTGTCTGAAGACAACTCAAAGGTCAGAACTTTGAGTAATAGGCAGGAATTGTAGGGAAGCAGATTTAGATTCGATATAGGAAAAACAGTTAGAACCATCCCCAAATGGAATTTATCAGGAGTAATTGGGTTCTCTACCCTGAAGAACAAAGCAAAAGCTTCATGAAAATGATTACTTCTCGGATATAGTGTAGAGGATTCTTGTTCAACTATTATTTTGAGCACATGATCTTTCAGATCCCTTCCAGCTCTAAGATTGTCTGATTCTTATGCCTTGCCAGGTTTATTTCATGACAATTATCTTAATAAATTCTATATTTCAGCCAAAGTAGGCTACTAGTTATTCTCCAATCCTAGGACTTTATCTCCCATTGCCATGCATTCCCACACATTATCCTACATACCTAGAACTAAATGTGACCCTAGACAGATCATTTAACCTGTCTACTTCGGTTTACTCAACTGTAAATGGGCATCATAATTGTACCAACACCATAGGATTATCATGAGGATTAAATGAGCTATTTGTAAAGCATTTAGCATAGTGCCTGGAACATGTGAAGTGTTTAATAAAAGCTTGTTCCCTTCTTTTCCTCCAACCTTACCTGTGACTCTTGGAATCTTCAGTTTCGTTCAAAGGCATCTCAGGTGCTATCCTGCTATACAAGACTGTCCTTGATCTGCACAATTAATTAACGCTCTTCTGTTTAATCAGATTAACTTGTTATGTATATAATATGTATCATGTACATATGTTATTATGTTGTATACCTCCATTAGAATGTAAGTTCTTTGAAAGCAGGCATGGATTGTTTTGCTTTTGCCTTGCATCCTCAGTGCCCATAACAGTGCTTTATAGAAATTTTTAACACCCACTTGTCTCAAATTTACTCTCTCATTTTACGTAGGCACCAGAGGAAGAGGTGTAGAGTAAGGAGGAAAATTCAACTATTAAAAAAGAAAAAAAAACTAGAAAAAACAAAACAGGCATGTCCTTAAGGAGCTTACATTCTACTGGAGATAAGCAACATGCACAAATATAATAATAACAAATTATAGGATTACAACTGATCACAAAGCTCTGGTGAGAATTTTAAATGGTTTGATAGAATATTTTCCAACTATTCTCTTTCTCTCTCTCTTTTTTTTCCCCTTTCCCTCTCCTTCTCTCCTGTCCCTGTCCCTGTTCCTCTTCCTCCCCATCCTTGGGTCAGAACTGGCAGCATTTGAACAACTATGAAGTTATAGTTATCTGGATATAGGAAAACACTTCAGAAAATGCAATATGGATAGTAAAATCATACAGTGTGAGTTCATGGGAACCCTGGACCCAGGAGTAGTTTAGGGTGAGATAGTAGAGACTTCTGGTGTTCATCATACTACAAGTTTTACATCATGATTGCCTAGGAAAAGGCTGCTGGCTCTTGGAGTCCAGGTTGTGATACTATCTATCTACCTCAAGGTGAGGTTATTCTATTCCCCTCAGCTTTTGTTTCTTAACTGATATGGGAAGAGGCAGCTTGATGGTCTCCCCTTTCCAAATATTCCCTGGAAACATTTGTTCCTTAAACCAAAATGGAGGACTCAATTATTAATGGCAGAGGACTGGGTTGTAGGGGGATTTGGGATTTTGCTAAAAGTAACAGGTTGTCCACCATTTAGGAGTTTCAGTGTTTTTATTCTACTCAATAAAAGTACTCTAACCTGTTTTGAAGGTGAAAAGTCCCTTGAATCACACAAACTTGGGAAAATGATAAAAATCTGGATGGAATGAAGTTTGAGTCGTTTTGACAATGTATAAATTATTGATCTCCAGATTTTCCATCCTAGATTCAATAAGAAGGGCCCAAATATGAACTAATTTCATAGCATGAGGTGGTTGAGAGCCCAGTCAGTCTTTTCCTTGCTTGTTGAGGGCCAAAGAGACAGTCTATAACCATGCATATGCAGGGATACTGGATGATATAAGTTTGTTCTCAGATCTAGTGGTTTATTCAGAAATTAAACTCTGGGGGGCAGCTAGATAGCTCAGTGAATTGAGAGCCAGGGCTGGAGATGGGCGGTCCTGGGTCCAAATCTGATCTCAGACACTTCCTAGCTGTGTGACCCTGGGCAACTTACTCAACCCCCATTGCCTAGCCCTTACCGCTCTTCTGTCTTGGAACCAATACACAGTATATTACTTTTTTAATTTAAAATAGTAAAAAAAAATTAAACTCTGAGTAAATAAACTTATCCACTCACTTTCCTTATCATTTTTAGTACCCATGTAAGAAGGCAGGTGGTCCTGTGGGAAAAAAGAAACTACTTTTACATGCCCATTATATAGGATATTAGATTTATCTGAAAATGTCACTGGTATAAAAACTTCCAACTAAACTGATAACAAACTAGCCATAATTAGTAGGTAGATTAGAGTTGCCTGAGACTCAGAAAGATTAAGTCACTTGTCCCTAGACCCACAGTAGATTTTAGAGAAAGGATCTGAAACTAGACATTTTTTTATAAAGACACTTAAATTTTTTTTCCTTTTATTTTTTTTTGAAAAATTTATTTAATTAGTCAATTTAGAATATTTTTTCCTTGGTTACAAGTCATGTTCTTTCCCTGCCCTCCCCCCACCCACTCCCATAGCCGACATGCAATTGCACTGGGTTTTACATGTGTTCTTGATCAAAATCTATTTCAATATTATTGATGTTTGCACTAGGGTGATCCATTAGAGTCTATATCCCCAATCATATCCCCATCAAGCAGTTGTTTTTCTTCTGTGTTTCTGCTCCCAGAGTTCTTCCTTTGGATGTGGATAGTGTTCTTTCTCATAAATCCCTCCGATTTGTTCTGGTCACTGCATTGCCACTAATGGAGAAATCCATTGTATCACAGTGTATCAGTCCCTTGTACAGTGTTCTCCTGATTCTGCTCCTTTCACTCAACATCAATTCCTGGAGGTCATTCCAGTTCACATGAAATTCCTCCAGTTCATTATTCCTTTGAGTACAATAGTATTCCATCACCAACATATACCACAATTTGTTCAGCCATTTCCCAATTGAAGGGCATCCCCTCATTTTCCAATTTCTTGCCATCAAAAAGAGCGCAGCTATGAATATCTTTGTACAAGTCTTTTTCCTTATTATCTCTTTGGGGTATATACCCAACAGTGCTATGGCTGGATAAAGGGGCAGACAGACTTTTAGCGCCCTTCAGGCATGGTTCCAAATTGCCCTCCAGAATGGTTGGACCAATTCACAACTCCATCAGCAATGAATTAATGTCCTGACTTTGCCACATCCCCTCCAGCATTCATTACTTTCCTTTGCTGTCATGTTAGCCAATCTGCTAGGTGTGAGGTGATACCTCAGAGTTATTTTGATTTGCATTTCTCTAATTATAAGAGATTCAGAACCCTTTTTCATGTGCTTATTAATAGTTTTTATTTCTTTAACTAAAAATTGACTATTCATATCCCTTGCCCATTTTTCAATTGGAGAATGGCTTGATTTTTTTGTACAATTGGTTTAGCTCTTTATAAATTTGAGTAATTAGACCTTTGTCAGAGGTTTTTGTAATGAGGATTGTTTCCCAATTTGTTGCTTCCCTTCTAATTTTGGATGCATTAGTTTTGTTTGTACAAAACCTTTTTAATTTGATGTAATCAAAATTATTGATTTTACATTTTGTGGTTTTTTCTAGCTCTTGCTTGGTTTTTAAGTCTTTCCTTTCCCAAAGATCTGACAAGTATACTATTCTGTGTTTGCCTAATTTGCTTATAGTTTCCTTCTTTATATTCAAGTCATTCACCCATTCTGAGTTTATTTTGGTGTAGGGTGTGAGATGTTGATCCAAACCTAATCTCTTCCATACTGTCTCCCAATTTTCCCAGCACTTTTTATCAAAAAGTGGGTTTTGGTCCCCAAAACTGGAATCTTTGGGTTTATCATAGACTGTCTTGCTGAAGTCATTTACCCCAAGTCTATTCCACTGTTCCTCTTTTCTCTTAACCAGCACCAAATTGTTTTGATAACCATTGCTTTATAGTATAGTTTGAGATCTGGGACTGCAAGTCCTCCTTCCTTTGCATTTTTTTTCATGATTTCCCTAGATATCCTTGATCTTTTGTTCTTCCAAATGAACTTTGTTGTGTTTTTTTCTCATTCAGTAAAAAAGTTTTTTGGTAGTTCAATGGATATGGCACTAAATAAGTAAATAAATTTGGGTAGGATTGTAATTTTTATTATGTTAGCTCATCCCACCCATGAGCAATCAATGTTTTTCCAATTGTTTAGATCTAGTTTTTAATTGTGTGGAGAGTGTTTTGTAGTTGTGTTCATATAGTTCCTGTGTTTGTCTTAGCAGATAGATTCCTAAAGTATTTTATTTTGATTAGGGTGATTTTAAATGGAATTTCTCTTTCTAATTCTTACTGCTGAAATGGGTTGGAGATATATAGAAATGCTGATGACTTGTGCAGGTTTATTTTGTATCCTGCAACTGCTAAAACTGTTGATTGTTTCAACTAACTTTTTGGTTGATACTCTAGGATTCTTTAAGTAAACCATCATATCATCTGCAAAGAGTGATAGCTTGGTCTCCTCATTGCCAATTTTAATACCTTCAACTTCTTTTTCTTCTCTAATTGCTACTGCTAGTGTTTCTAGTACCATGTTAAATAATAGAGGTGATAATGGGCATCCTTGTTTCACTCCTGATATTATTGGAAATGCTTCTAATTTATCCCCATTGCAGATGATGCTTACTGATGCTTTTAGATACATGCTGTTTCTTCTTATTATTATTTTTTAAACCCTTACCTTCTGTTTTGGAGTCAATACTGTGTATTGGCTCCAAGGCAGAAGAGTGGTAAGGGTTAGGCAATGGGGGTCAAGTGACTTGCCCAGGGTCACACAGCTGGGAAGTGTCTAAGGCCAGATTTTAACCTAGGACCTCCCATCTCTAGTCCTGGCTCTCAATCCACTGAGCCACCCAGCTGCCCCCACTGTTTATTATTTTTAGGAAAGGTCCTTCTATTCCTATACAAGATACTTTATTTTATCAATTACATGTAATAACAAATTTCCACTTAAGTTTTCCAAAGTTATATGATCCAAATTGTCTCCCTCCCAGACTTCCCTCTCTCCTCCAAGAGCTGGAAAGCAATTAATCTGGGCTATACATGTATAATGTAATAGGGTAATTTTGAGGAGAAGGGAGGAGATGGGATTAAGTATGTATTTTTGGTACAGTAACAGGTTCTATACTGTGGGTAGAAAGGCCAAACAGTCAGCCTGGACCAGGCAGAGCCTGATCTGAGCAGTACACAAATAACAAAGTCTCAGTAACTGGGAGGGTATTTTATTTCAAAAGAAGAAGTTAAGAGGGTAAGGGGGAAATCCCCAACACTAAGCTTACTAACTGAAGTATCCCTTAAATCTAAAGCTTTCAAATGAAGGATCTTCATAGAGTTGATTTTCTACTTTATCTACTTGTCATGCTAAGCTGTAAAACCCGAGTCCCTGTCTATCTATTGTGCACTAAACCCTCTCTTGATTTTATTAGAGATACTGATCAATAACAGATCAGGAAGGGATCCAGAGAAAGGTCCCAAGTCCAGATGGACTCAGACCTCTGCTTATTGACAGTTTGATGTTGACGCAGGACAGAGACAGCTTCTTCAGATCTTCTTCAGGACATACAGCACAAAACAGCAACATAGGCAGCAATAAAGGATAGGGTCAGACCCTCAGGACTCAGCATCCACACCCTCCAGGTTCAAATTCAGAGAGAGATAGACCACCTCAACAATCTCTGGGTTTTCATCTTAACCTCCTTGCATCATTCCAGAATCTTTTCCTATTGGTCTCATGCCATTGTCCTCTGCAAACGTATCTCTTCCTTATAACAATCATCATGCAAACTATATTTCTATATTGTTCATTTTTGTAAGTGAATAATCTTATAAAACAAGAACCCCCCAAACAAAAATCCAAATAAACTTAAGTGAAAAATCACATGCCTTGATCTGCATTCCAACTCCAACAATTCTTTCTCTGGAGGTGGATAGCATTTTTGGTCATAAGTTCCTCAGAATTATCATGGATCATTGTTTTGCTGAGAGTAGCTAAGTCTATCACAGGAACTAGACCTTTCTTATCCAACTATGGTATTCTTTCTATTATGCCTGATGTTCCTCTGCCTTACATGAGAATATATCTAATAAATGTTTATTCAGTTGAATTTGCATATTAAACAGTTAAATGTTTCCATCATTACTACTTCATGTTTTCAAACATTTTTAATCTGGCAGACTTGTAAATTTTCTTGGTTACTTCTGGAGATATATTCTCCTTTGCCCATTGAATATTAAGATGGTTGGATGGAGAAACAAACATTTATTATTATATATATTATAGATGATAGCTATATATATGTACATATACATATTCACCCAGGGTCCCACTATATTTAGTGGAGTCTAGTGGAATTCTGTAGACCCAGTTCTAATCTCAACTCTGCTACTAACTAGTTAGGTGGCAGTTGGCACCCTTAATTGCCTTCACCTATGTACCCCACAGGTCTTAGGATGGAAAAAATAAAATGAAATGTGAAAATATTTGGAAAATTTTAAAGCATTCTAAGGTAGCTGAATATCACTATAAAACTCAGATAAATATGCTATGAGGAAATGATTTATTTTGTTAAGAAAAATGATTATATCATTTAAATTCAAATTCATCTAATTAAATTCAAATTTATCTAATTATTTGTAACCACCTGACCCCAGTAACTCTCTAGGAATGCTAGAGCTGCTTACAAGGAATTTGAGGTTTTCCCAGGTCCTGGACCTACCAAAGCATTCTTGTTTTGGATTTTCACACCTAGGTCTTGTTTTTTGGCTTTGCCCACATTTTATCAAATATTTACATTTTCTTATATTCATTTCAACCTATGCTGTTTTCAAGCTAAGTTGGCTCAGTGGATAGAGTCAGGAGATCCTGAGTTAAAATCTGGCCTCAGACACTTCGTATCTGTGTGACTCTGGACAATTCATTTAGCCCCAGTTGCCTAGCCCTTACTGCTCTTCTGACTTGGAACCAATACACAGTGTTGACTCTAAGATGGAAGGTAACTTTTTTTTTTAATGGATGGAATTAGGGCCACTAGCCAATGGCTAGTCAAAAGTCAGGCACATTCCTGGTGGCCCTTTAAAAATTAAGAAACATTCTCTAAGGAATCAGTTGAAGCACAATTTAAGGATTGTGACCTCTGGAAGCAGAGAAGAGAGCCAGCTATGGAAGAAGAACTTAGCTCTTGAGAGAAAATTGTTTCTCCCCTTTGGGGAAGAGTGATAAAGACTTTTTTACCTTCTCCCTATCTCTACCATTGGTAGCAGTAGAGTCAGGCAAAGGAGAGGTCTGAAGAAGATGAGCTCTGAGTTGACAAGAAGAAAATGAGCTCTGGCTATCAGGAATCGAGCTGTGGAGAAGCATAGGTCCAGGAATGAGTAATCTAATCATTCTATAAGTATGCCCAGGAAAAGAAGTATAAAGAAACCATGGGAAAGGAAAAAATTATAACATATATTCCCTATTTGTGTGCCCTTCTTCTCTATGTGTATGCCTTGCCTTTCTACTGATTCTGTATGTAGTTATGGGAAAATACACTCCAGAATTATGGAAAGAATATTTTATAATTGCTGTTCTTATGATATCATCTCAGTAAATGCCTTTGGTTTGAGCTCATTGTGTCTGCTGGCTGACAATTAAAAGCAAGCACACTAGTTGGGGGCTCATGAGTCATAGTTTTAGGGGTCTGAATCCACACCCAAAGTAGACTTCCCCATGGGAATCCAACTTGTGAAATGAATTTGGGGGGTACCCCAGACACAATGCTACATACACATACACACAAACTCACAAAAACATTTCAGACAAGAACATACCCCAACCTGCCTTCTTCCATTCTCTCCCATACTAATAGCCAACAACTGCACTCTGGAACAGAAATTCAAGACCCAGCCTCCTTTATCTGTTCCACTTGAGAGCCATTAATTTAGCTCACCCTATTTCTCCTCCCCTTCTTTTACTTTCTTCCTATGAAGCTTCCTCTCATTTCTTTGGCTTATATTTCCAACATCCACTCAGGCCTGACCGTTTTGGTGCCCTTGTTGTGTCTGCAGCTCTCTCTTCTCATCTTCCTTCCTGTCTGTTTTGTTTTCACGGCTTGGCTTAGACATCCACTCACAAGAGTCTTCAGCCTGACACAGAGCCCCCAATTTTTTTTCCTCTCAGAATCATCCTGGGTGTTCTCTTAGAGCCCAGGCACTGTCCCCCAGGATTAATTGTGTTTATCATTATCCCAAAATAAACTGGGAAAACAAAAACCACCACCTCTAGATTTCTTGCAGGTCAAAACCAGCTTTCACTTTCAGACCCTCAGCCTCTGACCCTGCCTCACTCCTGGGAGTACTACACCCCCTGTTGCCACAGAGGTAACAAAGGGAGCATTCAGGGCCTCACTAACATGGTAACAGAAGGCCCAAACTCCCAGTTGCACATGGACTCCCTTGGGAAAACCCGACCTGTTTTTAAATTTGATGTGGATTTCCTAAAGTGTGAGAAGTAAAACAATGGGTTTCATTTACTACAAGTCAATGCATTCTGCATGTATATAAAATTTTCTGTGTTTTCCCTCCAACTGTTCTTTGATCTTGCATGTAGTGTGGCACACAATTCACTGTCTGGTTTTGGCAGGGGTGGGAGGCGGGGGTTGGGGAGGAGGGTTGAGATCAGTTTTCCCTATCTCACCCCAAAGAGAAATACAGCAGCCATTCATAGGCTCAAATCATTGCTAATTGGCATGGGAACTTTAATCTACTTGGTTTCTTGTTTGGGCTATTCATCATTTCAGGTTTTTGAGCTCACGTGATTCATCAGCACCAAACTCCCTAAAGGTGCAGGGATTATAGGCATAAATTCCTATACCCAGTTACAAATGGTTCTCTGTGACTGACACACTGTAGCACAATCGAATGTAACAGATTTCTCTACTAGCAGCAATGCAATGATCCAGAACAATTCTGAGGGACTTATGAGAAAGCACATTATTCACATCCAGAGGAAGAACTGTGGGAGGAGAAACCCAGAAGAAAAACAACTGCTTGATCACATGGTTCGATGGGGATATGATTGGGGATGTAGACTCTAAATGATCACCCTGATACAAATATCAATAATATGGAAATAGGTCTTGATCAATGACATATGTAAAACCCAATAGAATTGCATGTCAGCTACAGGAGGGGAGGAGGGGAGAGAAAGAACATGAATCTTGTAACCATGGAAAAATATTATAAATAAATTAATAAAAGTTTCCAAATTAAAAACAAAAAACAAATGGCTCTCTGCCCCTAACAACAATGGACTGGATTCATCTAAAGCTTCGAGTTCCCAGCTTAGGATGGTACCATAACTAAGATGCAGAAACCCTATATTCTTCAATCTTTAAAACACTCTTCCTGTCTAGGATTGTGACAGTGGGCTTTTTTTTTTTGGTAGCTATAGTCTTACTTGGGTCCAACCTCTACATCCAAACTATGAGCCAACTCCAGAATCATTGTTGACTTCCAGTTAGGTAAAATTGGAATTATTTTGCCTGGTCTGCCTGTGGATTCATTTGTGCTCTCCAAGGATGGTGACAGCTAGAAATACCAAGGCTTATAAATCTTTGATCAGTTCCAGCCATTAGTCACTCACTAACAGTTTCTATCTTTAAGATTTACAATCCTGAAAAACTCCCTGATATCTATCTCAAAGTAAATAATATTAAATCTGGGAAAAGAGCAAAGTCTGAGTTATCTATTGGGCTAAGTAACCACTTCTTGGGATGGAGGACTTAGCGTGAATATTGCCAATTCTGTGACAGGAACACCTTGAAAAAAATGATTCCCTGATTCTAAACAAGAGCAGAGGTCCTGAGGGCCCAAACTTTTCTGGGATCTTTCTATAAGGAGGGATAATATTCAAGTCATTCCCAATACTTTGGCATTTGGTAATTTAGAGGAAAGATGGCATAGGTTAGCTACAATTATAATTTCAGGTTAAAGAAAGATTCCTATAACTGCTTAAATGACCTTGACTCAAAGCTCTTCATGGCAAGTTAATTTTTGTTTTATGTTAATTTCTACTTCCTACTTTTAAGGGAACATAGCAATTGTTTTGTGCTTAAATCTAAGTAACACATAGGATGAAGTTTCAGATGGTCTGATAGTTGTTTTCCTCAGAAACAGAATCCAGTTTAGTAAATGTGTACTTTGTCAATTGGGACAACTTGGGGGTACAGTGGATAAAGCACCATGCCTGGAGAAAGGAAGACATCTTCCTAAATTCAAATCTGGCCTCAGACACTCCTTAGATGTGTGTCCCTGGGCAAATCATTTAACCTCATTTGACTCAGTTTCCTCATCTATAAAATAAGCTGGAGAAGGACATCTTATCCAAGAAAACCCCCAAATGGGGTCAGGGTGAGGTAGACATGACTGAAACAACTGAAGAAAAAGGGTCTGCTATGTGCAAAGTCCAGAAGGAAAAAAAAAAAGCCCCTACTTAAAAGAGCTTATATTTTACTGGTAGGATTCAATATATAAACAAACATATCAATTTGTGATTCTTCTAGGGAAAGAGAAGTCTAACAATTGTTTCCCATAGTATTTGGCATATATATGGGATTAGAGCCCAGGACTTGGAATCAGGAAGATTTCAATTCAAATCAAGCTTCAATGTCTTAGCAGCTTGAATGACACTGGTCACTTAATCCATTTCAGCTTCAGTTTCCTCCTCTGTAAAATGGGGGTCATAATAACGCCTGCCTCCCAGAGTCTTTGTGAGGACTAATTGCAATGACATAGCACACTTTGTGAACTTTAAAGTGCAATATATCCAAATGCCAGCTATTATTATGGGTATGGGTATAGACATCTAAATTCTGTAATATTGAGGCTATTATTATTATTTGCCATCATCAACATTACTATATACACTTAGTCTCAAGGACTCAAGGCATTTTGAAGCAGAAGTGAGGAAGAAGCACCTTAAAGACAGGGAACACACAAAGTCAAAAAAGTGGTGATAGAATGCCAAGAAAAGGGGGGGAAAAGTGGGTTAGTTTGGTTGGAAGACAGAATGTAAAATGGTTCAGACTATGTTCCAAAACAAGATTTTTTTCTTCATTCATGTCTGAACTCCAGAGCTATTTCTAATTGGAATAATCACTTCTATAAACTCAACTAACTTCTTAGCAGGGATTATATAGTTTTCTTACCAGCAATATATTTATTTGAATGTTGGCTCTGTGCTTTTTATGGTACAGTACTGATCTAATACAGTAAATGGTTTAGGAGTAGCATTATTATCCCTGGCATATAGTGGGTCCTTAATAAAGGCTCAGTGATTGATCAGTTCATGTTGCCATACTGACAAGTCTCCAACATGCCCTGCATGAGTTGCAGTTTATTGTAGCTGGGTGTGGAAAGGAAACGGTTAATTTGACCTTGACTTTAGTGTGACTAATTAATTATTCCTAAACCCTGGACTGAGCTGATTGCTCTCACTAACGAAATTAGAAGTAAACTGTGGAAGCTTTTAATTCAACCCTTTTTTGGGGAAAGTTTTATTTAGTCAATTTAGAACATTATTCCTTGGTTACGAGAATCATATTCTTTCTCTCCCTCCCCTCCCCCACTCCCTCCCAAAGCTGATGCACAATTCCACTGGGTTTTACATGCGTCCTTGATCAGAACCCATTTCCATGTTGTTGATGTTTGCACTAGGATGTTCATTTAGAATCTACATCCCCAATCATATCCCCCTCAACCAATGTAGTCAAGTAGTTGTTTTTCTTCTGTATTTCTGCTCCCATAATTCTTTCTCTGGATGTGGATAGTGTTCTTTCTCATAGATCACTCCGATTTGTTCTGGCTCATTGCATTGCTACTACTAGAGAAGTCCATTACATTCGATTGTACCACAATGTATCCATCTCTGTATACAATGTTCTCCTGGTTCTGCTCCTCTCACTCTGCATCACTTCCTGGAGGTTGTTCCTGTCTCCATGGAATCCCTCCAGTTCATTATTCCTTTGGGCACAATAGTATTCCATCACCAACATAAACCACAATTTGTTCAGCCATTCCCCAATTGAAGGGCATCCCCTCATTTTCCAATTTTTTGCCACCACAAAGAGGGCAGCTATGAATATCTTGTACAGGTCTTTTTTCCTAATTTAACCCTTTTTAAAAGTCACTCAGTTCTTCTTTCCCCCCAATAAAATGGAAGTAATAATACTAGTTGTTCTGCTACCAACTAGTAGGAGTTTTAACAGTTAAAAGTAAAGAGATTAGCTTTCACCTTTGGTGGAGGTACCTCTCTTGGTTAAAGCAGGTTCTTTAAAATTACAGGCAAAATTAATATATCACTCAGGCTAGGGAAAATTTAAGGATGGCTGCAAGGAACTGCTGAAATTTATTGGTTTGTTCTTTTACTTCCTGAATCTAGATATAACTAAAGATGCTACACTATTAACCTGAGTTTAGGGACCTAGAACCTACCCCCTTTAAAGAATCCATTTAAACTCTTGTGTCCTGAGAGTGCTAATTGATGCCTGAAGAATTTACCAAAATTCTGACTGAAAGGAGTTATATAAAGACTTGAAAAAAATTCTTTTCCTTGGACAAATGATCTCTAAGAAATATCTAGAGATAGTAGGTAGGCAGGGTGATTCATCAGGTCTTTTGAGTCAGTCTTAAACTAAAGGCCCCAGCAGACTGCTAGAGACTTTGTGTCATTAAACATATCAAATGAGATCTTAAAATCCTTAACTTAGCCAGTAAGGAAACCCAAGGCTCTTTTGAAAAGAGGAGAGGTATTCCTTGCTATGACCTAGTCAGATTCCAATTAGGGTAATTACATTCTTCCTCCTCAAATTCCACCGTAGACTTCACTGGTCTTCAGCCACCTTTTTTGTTTCCTGCTCTTAAACAGTTCCATTGTTTCCCACACAGATGCTCTCTTCACCTAAGCAGTAGTTCCATATATAAAGTAGTCTGTGGTGGGAGGAGTGAATCATATATCTTGCTGCTTGCTGATTTAGTTGAATGAAAGATATACTGTAAATGGAAGTCATTATTGCTACTGAAACTAAAAGAAGCAGCCTCTCCATCTGTAAACCCAAACTATGGCAAGCATTGCCCTGGATGGTACAAAAATGTGTTTTACAAATTCACAGTTTCTTGGTTTAAAGGATTTTTAAAAATCAAGTTGTACTGGTGCCTTTTTCTTTTACCTCAGTCATTTATGGGAATGTCCATTGCTCCGCATCTCTTCAGGAAGGAAAAGAACAAACCCCATTACACCCAATACAGTGACAATGCCTGACAACATATACAAAATTCTGTCCTAGCCATCCCCCGCCACCTCTCTACTGTGGCAGGACAACTAACTGTATGGTTTTTCCATTCTTCAAAATTTAACTTTTTTAAACTTTTTTTTTCACTGACATAGTCCAAGTCACTTGGACTTGTGTAGTCCACAAAAAAGTGATTTGTGTAATCACTAATAGATTCTTTAGCTTTCTTAAATAAGAAATTCTTTTTCGCTCAATGAAGAAGATGCTCTTACATGGCTCTAAAGGTCCCTTTCAGCCTTAAACCAAGGGTCCTATGATTATTATGTGGATAACTTCTTCAGCCAAATGAAACAATCAATAACTACTGTACTAATTCGGAACCAACTATATACTAGGCATTGTGCTGGATGCTGGAATTGCAAAGACAAAATTAAATAGTTCTCCTCCTCAAGAAGTTAATATTCTTTCAGAGAGTAAAGGATCCCAATCTAAATTTCCAAAATTCTGTGATCCTTGTGGGCAGCATGTGGATTATTATTTGTGAAAGGAGATTTAACAGAGTTTCCCATTTGTTTTCTCCATTTTATAGCTTTGCCTCAGGGCACAGGCATTAATACACCACTTCTTTCTTTCAGGTTTCCCTTCCAGAAAGTGGTGACAAAACTATTACCGTAACAGGTTTCTTGCAAGGAGGGATAAATGAATTGAGGAAAGCAGAGTATAAGTACAGTTGGAATTGTGGTAATGATGATGTTGGACACAAAAAATTATTCTCTTTCTGTGTACTTAACTCTTTTATTAGGAAAGGCAATGTGATATTATGGGAAATTAGATAACACAGTGGAAAGAGACTTGTGTTTAAATCTGGTTTCAGACTTTTACTAGCTGTGTGATCCTGAGTAAGTCACTCACCCTATTTGCCTCAGTTTCCTTATCTATAAAATATTCTTTAGAAGGAAATGCCAAAACATTTCAGTGTCTTTGCCAAGAGAACCCTAAAAGGGATCATGAAGAGTCAGACAGTTGAAAAACAACTAAAACACAATGTGATATTATAGTCATGAAGAGCTGTCAAATCCTGCCACTAACATTTACTAATTATGACCATAGGAAATTTTTTAAAAATGTTCTGATCCTCAATTTCCCTCTCTGTGAAGTGGGGCTAATCCTTATAGCACTTACCTCCCAGGATTGATGTGGGGTTCAAAGAAGAGAAGGTACAGTAAAGAACTATGCAACTTTAAAGCCCTACATAAATTCCAGTTATCAGAAGTAGGTTTTTTTTTAATTTTTCTAGTTCAGAGATATAGATATAGATCTAGATGAGATTATGAAAATACCAGGAGACCAGTTCTAGCAGCCTTTCCCCTCCAAGTTCAAGTCTCCAATGTCTTTTTTTTGGTTGAGATAAATCTGCAGCTTTGTGACTTTAATAGCTCGTATTTCCAAGTTGCATTTAGGCCTTAGGAACAAAGTGATCCAGTCTTAGTGGAAGAGCCCTAATGTCATTGAAAGGTTGTCTCTATAAGGTTTGGATTTTCCTATTTGTGCAGAGTGGATATAACTCTTCCCACTTCCCCATTTCACAAGTGGTATGATTCTCTGAAGGAAGTGTAGCTAAAGGGGTGTATTGTAGCTTGCATGAACTTTGTACTCATATTCATTTTCCATGAGGGAAGTAGTGTAAACTTAATGCAGGCTCATTTTTTTTTCCTGAATAGATCAATCACTTAATCAAGCACTCTGAATTTGGTACAGCCTGTTGTTCTCTCACTGTTTTTATTGCATTTTTTGCAAACTTTCTAGGTAAGCTCCACACAGAGATCTCTGGTACTAAATGTGGACTACCAAGAAAATGTCATAGAGTGCCAAAGCTGGAAGGGACCTTAAAGGTTATCCACCCAACTCCCTCATTTTACTGCCTGAGGAAACTAACTCAGAAAGATGAAATGCTTGCCTAAAGTCACAGAGGTACTGTGTAGGTTCCAAAGTAAATCCTCCAATTCCAGCTTCAGTACTCAACTTTCTCCCCTATAAAAAACCGAGATAAAAGGGGTTTCAGCCATCCAAATCTCTCCAGTCTTTAAGAGGTTTCCCGTTAAATACTGCAGTGTAGATGCTAAAAGCTTGGGTGCCCTCCTGTATATGTGTGGGCGTGTGTGAGTCTGCCAGTGAGTATGTCTGAGCTTCCGTGTGTATGTGTGAGTCTGTGTATGGGTGGATGTATAGCTGCTGTGAGTGACTCTGAGACGGTCTGTGTGCCCCAGTGTGTGAGGTGCCCAGAGCAACTCTAATCCTCTTCCTCTCCCTTTCTCCCTCCCCCCTTCTCTTCCTCTCTGCCTTTGTCTCTCTGTCTCTGTCTCTGTCTCTCTGTTTCTCTATCTCTCCCTATCTCCCTATCTCTGTCTGTCTATCTGTCTGTCTGTCTGTCTGTCTCTCTCTCCCCCTCCCTTACCTGAAGCTCCAGCAATAGGCTGCTGTCACGGCTGCTCGGGTTTGTACTGGCTCTTTTTAGGGCGGGGCGAGGCTGAAGGATGACAAAGCAAAGAGGAGCTACCCTGGAACCACCTCCGCCTCCGCCTCCTCCGCTGCCTCCTCCTGGGCTGCGTCGACTGCCCAGAGCGGCTGTTATGGAAACCAGCCTGGCTCGCAAAAGGCGATAATGGAGCAGCCATGGCCAGGGCCAGCAGCAGCGGTGGCGGCGGCGGCAGCAGCAGCTCAGCCCCACCAGAGAGGGCAGGGGGCTCGGACCATCTGGACCCCTGGGAGCTGTCCCTGGAGGAGGTGCTGAAGTCTTATGAGCAGCCCATTAACGAAGAACAGGCATGGGCCGTATGTTACCAGTGCTGTCGCGGGCTTCTCGGAGCAGAGCCCGGAGGGGGCAGGATCCGGGACACAGCCGACATCCTCCTGCACAAGGATGGGACGGTCAGCGCACAGCTGGAGCCTGGCTCAGCTGGTGAGAATGGGCACTCCCCTTAGAGCTTGGGAGGAGGGGGGACTGGAAAGGAGGGGGACAGAGGCTGTAGATCACGCTCTTTGCCCTGTGTATCCACTTTTCCCTTACTCCATCACCTTTCTTGGGTTTCTGCTACTGCTGCTTCAGGTGTGTCTCCCGTCATACCCAGTTCGGATTAGGCAAAGGCTTGGGGCTGTCTTTACTGCAGACTTGAGGAAGGGAGGAGGTCAGAGAGAAGGAGAAACAGCACAGGGATGTGAATCAGGATCCAGTTCAGATTTCCAGGGTGTAGGGAAGGAGAATAACCTTTTTCTAGCCTCTAGAAGTCTTTTGCTTGACTTTAACACTCCCTCCCTCCACCATGTATCAGAAGAAGCTCTTAAAACAACTCCATTTCTTATTTTCTTTTTTTTTTTAATTTTAAACATTATTTTATTTGGTCATTTCCAAACATTATTCACTGGAAACAAAGATCATTTTCTTTTCCTCCCCTCCCCCCTCCCACCACCTTTCCCTCTCCCCGCACAATTCCACTGGTTATCACATGTGTTCTTGACTCGAACCCATTTCCCTGTTGTTGGTATTTGCATTAGAGTGTTCATTTAGACTCTCTCCTCAGTCATATCCCCTCCACCCCTGTAATCAAGCAGTTGCTTTTCATTGGTGTTTTTACTCCCACAGTTCCATTTCTTGTTTTCTAAAGAACCTCAACATCAAAGCCAAATTCTTCTGCATAAGTGTTCTGATGTAGAATTTTTTTTAAGGTGGAAAGGAGAAATTGCTAGGAGCCTTTGCCTCTTGATTTTTGAGGACTTGCAGCAAAATCAGATTACCTGAGTCTTGCCTCCTGTCTTTCTTTTGCCCTCCACCTGTGGTAGCCTCTGGGCCTACTAAGTCTTCAGCCCCTAGATGTCGGAGAAGCTGGAGTGATTCCACCAGAAAATATTCTATGCATGCTGCAACACCAGAGAAGTGTAGTATCTGAGCCCTGAGACTCCAATAAAAGCAGACTCTGTTATAAAAAAAATAACAATCATAATTTTCATTAGAGTCACTGCACAACTTAGGGGTCTTTTATCTGTCATTCTAAGTAACTATAGCTGTCAATCTCTCTCTTTCTCTCAGTTTATTCAAGATTGAGGGATTATGGTCTCAAATCTTTATACTTTCCAAAATGAGTTGTTTTCTGCCACTGAGAACCTGAATCCTACAATAAGGCATATATTGATGTGAGCCCCAAAAGTTGATCTCATGTTTGGGGAAACACAAAGGAAGTTCTGTGTATTGAGAGAGGATAACTGGAATACCTCCAGCACTGAAACCTGTGGGTTTACAGAAATCAACAGAGCCAGGCTCCCAGAAGGTGGGAAAAGGCAATACCAAACTACAGCAATGCACAATGGGT